>NC_057802.1:167236367-167398107 GCF_018294505.1 Triticum aestivum | reverse complement strand
GCGGAGCCCGCCGCCGGTGCCTCGCCGCCGCCGCTCCTCGCCTCGACTCCGGCCGGCTCCGACCCTCCCCTCGCCGGCCTCTCCTTCCTCCCCCCAAGCTCCCTCGGCTCCATCTCCATCGCCGCCACCGAGCTCCCCCGATCTGGTTCTCTCTCTCTGCGTGAGTTGACTTTCTCGCCCCCCAAATTTCTTCTAAGTCCTGGAAATTCATCAGCATGTGCCTCTGTTCCCGATGCGATAACTCCGTGCATATAGCTCCATTTTGCATGTATGATATGTCAAATTGTTCGTCTCGTGATGCTCTTCTTTTTATTCCATTGCACCATGTTCATTAGAGGTCATCTTGATGCCCAAATCTCTGTTGGGAGAGGCTAGTTGCTGTTATTCTCTGGTTCTTGGCAGAACTTGGAGATTTGTCATTTTTTGCATCATTTAATCTGTGCATCTTTTGAGCATGAGCTCTACATGTGTTTTGAAGTATACCATGCCATCTTTTTATTGGTGTAGTCCATGTATTTTTGTGATATCTGTGGTGACTAGCACAAGCATGCAAAGTAGGCCCCGTAATATTTCTGATTTCAGAGACTTAGTGATTTCTCTAAGTCCTTGTCTGCTGTAATTTTGTTGCCATGTAAACTTGATGCTACAAAGAGATCCATGCATATTTTGGTGATGTTCAGTAAGGATGTTTTGTAGCTATTATTGTAATTGATCCATTCCTGCAATTGTTTGCAATTATGGAGTGCCATAGCATGACTCAATCTTGCTCTACTTTCGCTATAAAATATTTCTGGCAGATTCTTGACATGATATGCAATTTTGCCAAGCTTATTGTAGTTGATCCATACGTGCTATGTACTTGTTATTGCCATGGATAGCTTCTTAAACATGCCATCTTGCTGTAGGTATGCTTGTTTTGTCATGCATTGCTCTGTAGTGAGTGCATCAAGCTCACAAAGAGGCCTTCATATTATTATTTCTGCCATGCTATGTTTTCTGCTAAGTCTGAAACCTGATAACGAAACTTGCTATGTTTACATGCTTGCCATCATATCTTCTGGTCCATTTTGGCTTATGGTCAGTAAGTGTCGTGGAATTATCACGGCAGATGTCCTCGAGCTAGGACTTAGTCGTGGAGCCATCGCTACTAGGAAGCTTAAAGGGGTTATGCGGGACAAGGAACACGAGGGTTTATACTGGTTCGGCCCCTTACGGTGAAGGTAAAAGCCTACGTCCAGTTCGAGGTGTTATTGATTAGGGTTACGATCGCCAGGGAGCTAAACAGCTATCTCCGGCTCTCGATGAGATTGTTGTCGCCCTTAAGCCGCTGCCGGGTCCTCCCTTTATATAGGGAGGTTAACGCCCAGCAGCCCTTAGAGTCCCTGCCGGCTCATAAAAGCGTCCGGCTCGGACTCTAAACAATACTTGCCTTACACTACAAGTCTACTATAACAATGATGATAACTACGGGCTTTAAGCCATATCCGGGTCTCAGCCCATCTCTGGCCCATTATCTTGAAACTTGGCTCCGGGCTTCTGGCAACGACCCTACGAGTAACCCGGCCCCTCCTGTCGGGTGACTCTAAGGTCTATATCCTCAACATTAGGCCCCAGATTGATTTGAGCTGGCTCGTGTCAATCTTCAGCTCTGCAGACAGAAAAAAAAATCTCCGGCTTACCATTCATGTGAAGGTCATAACCCGGAATGACGTCATCCCCCCGACTCCGGATAATCCGCCGTGACGTCATCCTCCATTAAGTCCGTTTTTTACTCCGCCAGATCCGCAACGGATCTTTGCTTTTACTGTCATTCCGAGAAACGATGCGCCGTGAGGGGGAGATAACCACGCCGTGGCCTCCTTGAATCCCGCGCCCACTTATGACTCTACCTTATAAATAGGCCGGCCCAACGCTCTCTTCTCACACTCTCCTTCTTCTTCCTCACGTTGTCGCTCCTCTGCCCGAGCTTCTGCCGCTGCCGCCGCCGTCGCGCCCCTGATCTTCATCGACCCGGCCGCTGCATCACCCTGACTCAGACCAGATAACGGCGGCGACCTCCTCTCTTCCTCAACTCCGTTGAGTCTTCTCTGCCTGGCTAGAATAGATCTGCGGTAGGGTTCCTTCAGTTCTTCGTGTTCGTCACCATTGCCCATAAACTCGGTAGTTCTTGTTGCCACCGTAGTTGGTTGATCCTTAACCTCGCATAGAACCGCTGCGGTAGAGGTTTGAGACCCATTTCATCTGTAAGAAGCCCTCTTTTTACTGCATAAGAACTGTGTTCAACCTCAAGAACTTCTTCTGCCTCTGTTTTTTAGGTCTAGAAAATTTTCACCTCGCCCGACCGTTTTGATCCGAAAAAGTTACTGCAATGTGTGAAATCTGTTTTACCACACTTAGTAAAAACTGCAACCCTTCAATCTTGGCGGCTTATACTTCCGACTTAAAGAAAACACGCGCCGTAGAACTTTCCGGTTTAAAGAGAACCATGCTCTGTAGAATCCTCCGACTTAACTGCAGTAAGCCGTAGCTGACCAACTTATCCTGAAAACTCCGACGGCTTAGATTAGCCCCGACGGCTTAGATAACTCACCGTATCAATATATATATATATATCATTAGTTCCCTTCATAAGCCGTCACTGTAGTTTGAATGATAATCCCCGGCTTATAATTAACCCGGACACTTTTCTCTTCCTCATAGACCACCAACCGTCACCATGCCTCCCAAGGCTCCCATCACTTGCAACTGGATGAGATCCAACGTCACTGATGAAACCCTGGCCAACTTTGTTAAGTCTGGATATCTGCCCAAGAAGGAAGTGATGTCCTACCGTGCCCCTGACCCGTCAGAAGAAAGACCACAGCCGAGGGACGGGGAGGTAGTTATCTTTGCAGACCATATGAGCCGGGGCTTCGCACCGCCCGGCTCAAAATTCTTCCGGGACGTGCTCAACTTCTTTGACCTTCGACCTCAGGATATAGGACCCAATTCCATATCCAACATCTGCAACTTCCAAGTTTTTTGTGAAGTATATCTCGGAGAAGAGCCGAGTCTGCTGCTCTTCAGAGAGTTGTTTTATCTGAACCGCCAAAATGAGTGCGCAAACGGTCCAAGTCTAGAGTTAGGGGGCATCTCCATCCAACGGCGCAGGGACTGTCTTTTCCTTTACGCAGAGCCACCAAGTCACCCCAAGGACTGGAATATGACTTGGTTCTACTGCCAAGACACGTCCCCGGCTGATGAGAGCCCGCTGCCCGGCTTTCGCCCAACGCCCTGGAGCCGACTCATCCATTATCCGACAAACTGACTGCCGCGGAACGCCAGCCCCTGCCTCCAACGATCAACAAGATCAAGGCCCTGCTAGGCAACGGTCTGAACGGAATTGATCTAGTCCGGGTCTGGATCTCGTGGCGGGTGATCCCATTGAGCCGCCGCCCCGGCTTAATGTGTGAGTACACCGGGCGAAAGGATGACCCGCAGAGGCACAGTCGCAATGATCTTCCAGAAGACGTTGCCGAAGAAGAGACCAAGGCTCTATTAAATGAGAGCCTGGCAGACTGTGGAAGAACCGGGCTAGCCCCGTTCTGCAAGACCAATCCAGCCCCAGCGGTAAGCCGATGACTTGAACCTTCCCACTTTTTTTTACCTGTCACCTTGCTCTGAACCTTTTTATGAGTTCATTACTGTTTTTCTCAGGCTGATGACAAATTCTGGCGGGTCAATTACGACCATGAGGCGGCCAAGAAGGCGAGGAAGGCGAAGAAAGCTGCCAAGAAAGCCACCCCTCGCAAAAAGGGAAGCAGACCCACTGCCTCGGAGTTGCTGCAGTTAAGCGACAGCTCCGAGTCAGAGGTAACCCTTAACCCTTTTAAACTCTTGCCATATTTGTCGTTTGCTGTTGTCCGTCTTATCAACTTTTTGCTTACTGACAGGACGACACCGGCGCCAGTAACCCGGTGATTGAAGAGGTAACATCACTTTCCTCCGACTCGGAGCCTTTGCCACAGCTGAAAGTATGAAGAGTAACCCGGAAAGTAAGCTTTTCTCATCCATTAGCTCATCAAGACCCTCAATTTCTTTTGAAGCAACAGGTTCACGAAAGCCGGCGTCACACCCGGGCCCGCAAGGATACCGAACTCTCCACCGGGTTACCCGACGCAACAAGGAAGCGTCGTACCGAGGTTTTTTCTCACTTGTACCCTTTTCATCCGTTGGCGGGTGACATCTGTCAGCCACTCAACTCTTCTGACTCCAATTACCAGGAGACCTCCCCCTCTACGGGTGACTCCATGCAGTCAAGTCTGCCGGCCTTTAAAACTGCACCCGGGTAATAACAATGTCCTTACATTATCTGTCTGTATTTACTCTTTGTATGCCTAACACTTCTGTCTTTTCAGTGCCCAGGCCAAGCTCACCAAAAGAGCAAAGAAGACCAGGTCAGCCGGAGTGCCAGACTTGCCTAAGCCGGAGACGACGGCTCAAGAGCTGCCAGCCGCCTCCGAAGCCACCATTCCCATGGACACGGCGCCTGAAGCCCCTGCCCCGACCACCAAGACAACGACCGAAGCGTCAGCTAATCCGGAGGCCTCCGGCTCAACCCCACCATCTAACGACCCGGACGTGGTAATTACCCGGACGGAGTATGTTGAGCCGGGGAGACCGACCGCACTGGCCAAATGCTCCGCGAAGGGGGAGTTACTGCAACCCCACCGGGTGAATCTGGATCTCTCCGGCTACACCGACTTGAACATTGGAGAGCTCGTCTCCGGCTACATCAGCCAAGTTCACAAGAGCCGGGACGCCGAGATCGCCATGGTCAACCAAATCCAACAAAAGTCTGAGGTAACCTTCTGCTGTCTTCTTACTTTCCGCATAGTGATCCTTGTCATGCTAGCCCCCAAGTCTATGACTTATACTTGAATATGTTGTAGACTTAGAGTCCGGCTTACTTAACTGAACCGGCAGTACGTAGATAGATACGTTCAATATGCATTAGCCCCCAAGTGCCAAGTGTCTTTGCTTGGAAAGTGCTTGGGACTTATATAATGACTGTTAATAACCCGAAAATATACGCAGGCTACGGGCAAGAAATTTGAGTCGGACCTTGCGGATCTCAAGAGCCGGTTAAAGACTCAAGAGATGGAGACCCGGAAGGCGAACGCCAAGTTTGTCTCCAGCATCGCTGCTCAGGAGAAACTGAAGACTGAATTCGACGCTGAGCGGAAGGCCTGGGCTGAGGAGAAAGCCGCACTGGTGACCCGGGCAGAACAGGCGGAGAAGGCCCTCACTGAGAAGACCGCCGAGCTCTCCGGCCTAAAGCGCCAGGTGTCCCAAATGGTGGCTGCTATCTTCGGTAAGTCGCCTCACCGGCTCTCATCAAGTCTGTATATGTTATGATTCATCCTTGTCACCGGCTTGTCTGACCTTTATTAAACAGGTCCCAGGAGTGCCAACCTCAACCAGAGCGTGGTCACCAAGCTAAAGGCCGTGTACACCCTGGTGGAACAACTCTACACCGGGTCACAGCGCGCCTTAGCTGTGGTGGCCCTATCCAACGAGGTGCCAACCCATCTGGCTGAAGTCCTGCGCCGGCTCGCAGTTCTGCCACATCGGATCCAAGAGCTACGCCGAGCCTCCGCAAGATCCGGAGCAATTGCCGCGCTGAGCCGGGCCAAAGCTTTCCTGCCGGAGCTAGACCCGGCCGACATCGCCCTGGGTTACCCTAGCCTGAAGGAAGACGGCTCCGCCTTCGACCAGAAGGACTTCGCGGCCTGTGTGAAGGCTGTACGCCCGGTGGCCACCATCATCGGGAACGACACCGACTTAGCCAAGTATCAGCCGGGGTACAATGCGGAGAATCAGAGGATTCCAACCCCTCGCTATGAAGCTCTTAGTCTGATTCCTCCGGCTCGCCAACACACCTTCGCCCCTGAGATTGACCCGGCCGGGTTAATTGACGAAGAAGCCCAGTTCGAAGCTCTCAGCAGCATCAACTGGAAGTCGTCAACCTTCGAGGTCTTGGGATCAGCCGGAGCAGAAGATGAGTCGGGGACTTCGACTAAGCAGGCGTCATAAAGAGGCTGGCGGTTCACCGAACAACGCTCCACCCTTGAAACTTTGAAGGATTTTTGTAATAGAATAAGTGCTACAATTTATCTCTGCCGTGCCATCGTGCACGTAATGAATGCTGAAACCCTTTGAAGTTATTCTTTTGATGCTCCTCCGGGTCATGATTATCTTTTATGCTTCTCAACGTACCTTCAAGCATCTGTATTTAAAGGCAAACCACAAGTCTCAAGGCGGCTTACCGCCCTGAGAATCAGGTGTTTGAAATGGATAACCCGGAACACGAACCAAAAAAGACTGGTCGTTAACTATACTCCGAACATAGCCGTGATAACACACTTAACGGCCCGTAAGCATACCTCCGGTTTAAATAACCCGGGTAACCTGTTTGGTACCTGAACTCGAATTTACCTGTCTTGATGACATCCATGATGTTCAACTTAACAAGATAAACCAAATATAAGTCGGTCAAGAGAGACCCGGCAGTACATATTTTGACATGAGCAGAGTAGACTTGCGATAAAGTATAAAAACTTGGGGTGTCCGGTTCGAATACGACCAGAAACCCGGTCCAAAGGGGTTAAGCTAAGATTCGGATGCGATCATATAGCCCCCAGTGGGTGTGGCGATGCCAATCAAAAGGGTATCGACTGCTATGTTCTCTTTGGTTCGAATACGACCCATGTTTGAACAGGAAGCCTCCAAGTGATTCTGAAAATTGTTTAACGACGCTGATTCGAATACGATCCACGTCGGTTCTCAAAGGGGTTACACTATGATTCAAATATGACCAAAGGCAACCTCCCAATGAGCTCGGCACTTTGCCAATCAAATGGGTATCGACAGCTATGTCCTCTTTGGTTCGAATACGACCCATGTCTGAACAAGAAGCCCCCAAGTGACCTTACTGCTTACGGCTAGACTCGAATACAATTATAAGCCGGATCCTCCTTTCAAAGTAGTATGTAAAAATGACACACACATAATTGGAGGAGAAAAAGGACAGAGGTCCTGCTTTATTGCTTATCATAACATATACATGCCTTAGATAAATATGTACCCCACGAGAGCCGGTAGCTCAAGTGTAGTAAGGCCGAAGCTGAGCTATGTTCCATGGCCGACGGGTCTCCTCCTCAAATGTACGCGAATCCTTATGTTCCCGGATATCAATGAGATAATATGACCCGTTGTGCAAATTCTTACTGACCACAAAGGGCCCTTCCCAAGGTGGGGATAACTTGTGTGCATCAGTTTGATCCTGGATGAGCCGGAGCACAAGGTCGCCTTCCTGGAAGACCCGGCGGCTATGATAACGGCGCAGGTCTTGTTGGTAAATCGCTGAACGGGCTGCCGCCACATCACGTTGTTCGTCCAACAAGTCCAGCGCGTCTTGGCGCGCCTGTTCATTACCCGTCTCAACATAAGCCGCCACACGAGGCGAATCATGACGGATGTCGCTGGGGAGGACTGCTTCCGCTCCATAAACCATGAAGAAAGGCGTGAAGCCAGTAGACCTGTTAGGAGTAGTATTGATGCTCCATAAGACGGAGGGCAGCTCCTCCACCCAACAACCCGGCGTCCGTTGCAGAGGGACCAAAAGCCGGGGTTTGATGCCCTTCAGAATCTCCTGGTTAGCTCTCTCAGCTTGACCATTGGATTGGGGGTGAGCCACTGAGGAAACATCAAGTCGGATATGCCCCCGTTGACAAAATTCTTCCATAGCACCCTTGGATAAATTGGTGCCATTGTCAGTTATGATGCTGTGCGGAAAGCCGAAGCGGAAAATCACCTTTTTCATAAATTGAACCGCCGTGGTTGCATCGCACTTGCTAACTGGCTCAGCCTCCACCCACTTTGTGAATTTGTCAACTGCCACCAAGAGGTGGGTCTTCTTGTCCTTGGATCGTTTAAAAGGCCCAACCATATCAAGCCCCCAGACCGCAAAGGGCCAAGTGATCGGGATCATCCTCAACTCCTGAGCCGGCACATGAGCCCGTCGTGAGAACCTTTGGCAACCATCACATTTACTGACCAAGTCCTCTACATCAGCGTGAGCCGTCAGCCAATAAAAACCATGACGGAAAGCCTTGGCTACAAGAGATTTTGAACCGGCATGATGGCCACAATCCCCTTCATGGATCTCGCGCAAGATCTCTTGACCTTCCTCAGGGGAGATACAACGCTGAAATGCCCCTGAAACGCTGCGATGATACAACTCGCTATCGATAACAATCATTGACTTAGCCCGCCGGGTTATTTGCCTGGCCAGAATTTCATCCTCCGGCAATTCTCCCCGGGTTATGTAAGCCAGATATGGCAATGTCCAGTCTGGTACGACATGAAGAGCCGCCACCAGTCGTGCCTCCGGGTCTGGGATAGCCAAGTCTTCTTCTGTAGGCAACTTAACCGAGGGGTTATACAAGACATCCAGGAAAGTGTTAGGCGGCACCGGCTTACGCTGAGAGACCAGCCGGCTTAAAGCATCAGCCGCCTCGTTCTTCCTGCGATCAATGTGCTCCACTTGGTATCCCTGAAAGTGCCCAGCAATGGCATCAACCTCGCGGCGGTAAGCCACCATGAGAGGATCCTTAGAATCCCAGGTGCCTGATACTTGTTGAGCCACCAACTCTGAGTCCCCAAAGCACCTTACCCGACTCAAGCTCATCTCCTTAGCCACCCGAAGACCGTGGAGCAAAGCCTCGTATTCAGCCGCATTGTTAGTGCAAGGAAACATCAACCGCAGCACATAATGGAACTTGTCACCTTTTGGGGAGGCCAATACAACACCAGCCCCCGAGCCTTCCAACTGTCTGGACCCGTCGAAGTGGATAGTCCAATAGGTGTTATCCGGCTTTTGCTCGGGCACTTGAGACTCCGTCCAATCATTGATGAAATCCACCAAAGCCTGAGATTTAACAGCAGTGCGTGGCACATATTTGAGGCCATGAGGTCCAAGTTCTATAGCCCACTTAGCAATTCTCCCTGTAGCCTCTCTGTTCTGGATAATATCACCAAGGGGGGCAGAACTGACCACAGTGATGGGGTGACCCTGAAAATAATGTTTGAGTTTCCGGCTTGCCATGAACACACCGTATACAAGCTTCTGCCAATGCGGGTACCGCTGCTTGGACTCAATGAGCACCTCGCTGACATAATAAACCGGCCGCTGAACCGGATGCTCCTTACCCGCCTCCTTGCGCTCCACAACAATAGCCACACTGACAGCTCGTGCATTTGCCGCTACATATAGTAGCAAGGGCTCCTTATCAATCGGAGCAGCAAGGACGGGGGGTTCTGCCAGTTGCTTTTTCAAATCCTCAAAAG
The DNA here is from genome assembly GCF_018294505.1 of Triticum aestivum. Lineage (NCBI taxonomy): Eukaryota > Viridiplantae > Streptophyta > Magnoliopsida > Poales > Poaceae > Triticum > Triticum aestivum. Next base: position 167,388,717 of record NC_057802.1, on the reverse strand, counting down.
CGGTATTAGCTGCATCATTCCAGATAAAGCCATCAGTTTTCTTCATCAACTGATATAGAGGCATAGCCTTCTCACCCAAACGGCTTATAAACCGGCTTAAAGCAGCGATGCGACCCGCCAAACGCTGAACGTCATTTATACATGCCAGCTTAGCTAGGGAGGTGATAGCCTTGATCTTCTCCGGGTTAGCTTCAATGCCTCTGTCAGAAACCAAGAAGCCCAACAGTTTGCCTGCAGGAACACCAAAAACACACTTGGCCGGGTTAAGCATCATCTTGTAGACCCGGAGATTATCGAAGGTTTCCCTTAAGTCATCTATCAGGGTTTCCTCCTTGATGGATTTAACCACGATATCATCCACGTAAGCGTGAACATTTCGCCCGATCTGTTTATGAAGACAATTCTGTACACAACGCTGGTAAGTCGCCTATGCACACTTGAGTCCAAAAGGCATAGACACATAGCAGAAGGCTCCAAAGGGAGTGATGAACGCCGTCTTCTCCTGGTCCTTAACTGCCATCTTAATCTGATGATACCCGGAATAGGCATCCAAGAAACTTAAGCGTGCACAACCTGCCGTAGCATCAATGATTTGATCAATACGGGGGAGAGCAAAAGAATCAGCCAGACACGCCTTGTTCAAGTCCGTGTAGTCCACACAATCCGCCAGGTGCCGTTCTTCTTGAGTACGACCACCGGGTTAGCCAACCACTCCGGGTGAAAGACTTCAACAATGAACCCGGCCGCCAAGAGCCGGGCTACTTCCTCACCAATAGCTTTCCGCCTCTCTTCGTTAAACCGCCGGAGGAACTGTCTGACCGGCTTAAATTTCGGATCAACATTGAGGGTGTGCTCAGCGAGTTCTCTAGGTACACCTGGCATGTCAGAAGGTTTCCATGCAAAGATGTCCCTATTCTCACGGATGAACTCGATGAGCGCGCCTTCCTATTTCGGGTCCAGATTTGCACTGATGCTAAACTGTTGAGATGAGTCACCTGGAACAAAATCAACAAGTTTAGTCTCATCAGCTGATTTAAATTTCATGGCTGGTTCATTCTCCGTGGTTGGCTTTTTCAGGGAAATCATATCTGTTGGGTCAACATTGTCTTTATAGAATTTCAACTCCTCTGCGGCGCAAACAGACTCTGCATAAGCTGCGTCACCTTCCTCACACTCCAGATCCACCTTCCGGCTGTCATGAACCGTAATGGTCCCATTGTGACCCGGCATCTTGAGTTGTAAGTACACATAACACGGCTGTGCCATGAATTTGGCATAAGCCGGCCGTCCAAATATAGCGTGGTATGGGCTTCTTATCTTGACCACCTCAAAGGTCAACTTCTCCACCCTGTAGTTGTTCTCATCGCCAAAAGCTACCTCTAGTTCGATCTTGCCGACTGGATAAGCCGACTTACTGGGTACCACACCATGGAAGATAGTGTTTGACTGGCTGAGATTTTTATCGACTAGCCCCATACGACGGAAAGTCTCATAATAAAGGATGTTGATGCTGCTGCCTCCATCCATGAGTACCTTTGTGAACTTATAGCCTCCCACCTGAGGAGCCACCACTAAGGCCAGGTGGCCCGGGTTATCCACCCGGGGGGTGATCCTCCCTACTCCACACTATGGGCTGCTCAGACCACCGTAAGTAGCGTGGAACCGCCGGCTCCACAGCATTAACAGCCCTCTTGTGAAGTTTCTCGTCTTGTTTGCACAAACTAGTTGTGAACACGTGATACTGTCCACCGCTAAGCTGCTTCGGGTTGGTCTGATAACCCCCCTGCTGCGGTTGATGACCCTGACCAGACTGTTGATTAAAGCCCCCTTGGCCGTTCTGAGGACAGGAATTTGAACCACCGCCCGGGCCATGAAAGCCGCCGGCGCCTGAACCGCCAGCGCCTGAGCCGCCGCCCGGACCATTGTAGTTTTTAAAGGCCTTCATGATAGCACAATCCTTCCACAGATGAGTCGCTGGCTTCTCTCTAGAGCCGTGTCTCGGACAGGGTTCGTTCAACAGCTGCTCCAGAGAAGGTCCTGACCCGCCGCCTCGGGGAGGGGGCCTCCCCTTGCGTCGCTGGTTATTACCTTGAGAGCTGGTGTTGGCTACAAACTCTAGGCTGCCATCGGCCTTACGCTTGCCTCCTCCTTGGTTCCCTGGGTTAAACTGGGGACCCTTGCCGTTGCCATTCTTCTTTCCCTTCCCTGCCCTTTCATCATCTGAAGGGGGATCCTTGGTACCATCGGAATCGGCGTACTTGACAAGAGCCGCCATTAGGGTACCCATATCAGTGCAGTCGCACTTGAGCCGCCCAAGCTTCATCTTAAGAGGCACAAAGCGACAGTTCTGCTCCAACATTAAGACTGCAGAGCCGGCATCCATCTTATCTGACGAATGTATGATCTCCTTGACCCGGCGAACCCAGTGGGTCGTGGACTCACCCTCCTGTTGCTTACAGTTAGTCAAATCCACAATTGACATAGACTGCCTGCAGGTATCTTTGAAGTTTTGAATGAACCGGGCTTTCAGCTTAGCCCATGACCCGATGGAATTCGGCGGTAACCCTTTCAACCACGTGCGGGCAGTTCCATCTAACATGATGGTAAAATATTTGGCCATGGCCGCCTCGCTGACCTCTAGTAATTCCATAGCCATCTCATAACTCTCAATCCAAGCTGCAGGCTGTAAGTCTGCTGTATAGTTAGGCACCTTCCTAGGGCCCTTGAAGTCCTTAGGTAGACGTTCATTACGGATGGCTGGTACCAAACAAGGGACTCCCCCGGTCCTGGTAGAAATTCCCACATCAACGGGCGTCGTCGGATAAGCCGGGGGGGGTCGGGGTCTGATAAGCCGTTAATTGAGGCGCCTGCTCTGCCTCTTGCCGTGCTTGGTTTGTTGCATAGAAGGCTCCATTAGGAGCCGGGCCATGACCAGGGGGCGGGTCGTGGCGCCGGACATTACTTGAGCCGGTCGCTGAGACCATGTGCCGGCTGTAACTCGGGCTCTGGCCTGGACGAGGGGTTGAGTGGATCCTATCCCGGCTGTAGGAGTACGCCTCTTGCTGTGCTAGCGCCGTCTGCGGGAGTTCCCTGACCCGGCGGGTTTCGATGGCCGCCGGAGAATCGCCGTCAACGGGGAGAGCCGCCAGCCGTGCTGCTGCAGCCACCATGTTCTCTAGCGGGTTATCATAATGACCCGGGGGTATTGGCACATACTGAGGCGGGGCAGGGGGCACCTGGGGAGGCCCCATCATTCGTGGCTGAATAAGGGGCCCAGACCCGGGCGCAATGACTCCTGGCGGGTTACTAGACCCTGCACCCGGCGTGTTAAAGAGATTGCGTGGATCGTAGACCGGCGGGAGCCGAGACTGGGCCTTCTGATGCCTCCTTCTCATAACCTCGTTGGCCGCGTTTTGATCCATCATGAGTTGTAAGGACTACGCCTGAATCAACTGAGGCCGGGCGTCGAGAGCCGCCCGCTCCGCAGCCAGCCTGATCCCTTCCGCTGCAAAATCCTCTTTAGCCTTTATCAGATCCAATTTCAACTGTGCCACCTCCGCATCATGCTGGGCTTGATCCGCCGGGTCAACTGTGGCGGTTAACAGGGCCGTCATCTTGTCCGTGAGATCCATCAGCACCTGGGCCGGAGAAGGCACCGGGTTTCCCGCTCCAGCAGCAGGGTTCTGAACAGGCTGCGCACCAGCCATAAAAACTCCAACCTGGCTTGGTGGCTCAAAAAGGTCCGGAATACTGTCATCGTCGGAACAACCCATGAGCCTGCTATCTTGGAGTTGATACAACGAGTTTGATTCGTCGGTGGCCGACTCGCCGTCAGAGCCGGCGGCCGCCTCATCACGAGACCCAGAAGGATCAGAGGGCCCTCCATGGATACATCCCACAAAAGCGGGCCTTAAGGCAGGCCGGGCCCGAGTGGGTCGTGCGCGCTGAGCCGTTTCGACGAGATCGGCGCAGAGATCCGGCTCAGGGCCCGGCTCACCAACCTTGCCAATGAAGACATGAATTCCGCCAAAGGGGACCCGGGACCCGTACTCAATTGAGCCGGCGTCGGGGCCCCAGTCCTTGTCGTCGATGTAGAGCTTGCCGCGACGACTCTTGGTCATCCGGCCTACGGCGTATCCCTTGAGCCCTTCGAAGCTGCCCTTCAAGAACTCAAATCCATCGTGCGCTGGCCCCACGGTGGGCGCCAACTGTCGTGGAATTATCACGGCAGATGTCCTCGAGCTAGGACTTAGTCGTGGAGCCATCGCTACTAGGAAGCTTAAAGGGGTTATGCGGGACAAGGAACACGAGGGTTTATACTGGTTCGGCCCCTTACGGTGAAGGTAAAAGCCTACGTCCAGTTCGAGGTGTTATTGATTAGGGTTACGATCGCCAGGGAGCTAAACAGCTATCTCCGGCTCTCGATGAGATTGTTGTCGCCCTTAAGCCGCTGCCGGGTCCTCCCTTTATATAGGGAGGTTAACGCCCAGCAGCCCTTAGAGTCCCTGCCGGCTCATAAAAGCGTCCGGCTCAGACTCTAAACAATACTTGCCTTACACTACAAGTCTACTATAACAATGATGATAACTACGGGCTTTAAGCCATATCCGGGTCTCAGCCCATCTCTGGCACATTATCTTGAAACTTGGCTCCGGGCTTCTGGCAACGACCCTACGAGTAACCCAGCCCCTCCTGGCGGGTGACTCTAAGGTCTATATCCTCAACAGTAAGGGACTTTTGTCATATGCTTTGAGTAGATTCATGCCATGCCTTGTTTTACCATGTTAAGTTCCTGTAGCATGTTGATTTCGTGCTCTGAACATTGCAACCTGATGTTATTTCTGCCATGTCCAGTAATTTCACCAAGTCTGTGAACCTGTTATTATTTTGCAATCTTGCCATGTCCTTTTGAGCATGTTGTAGTGATTTATGGAGATAGCTCAGTGTTCATGTTTTGTTGTGCTTTACCTGTACATCATGTCCATGCCTTTTGTTCTCATGTTGGGTTGCTGTAGCATATTGTTTTGATGTTTACCTTATGCCTCGTTGCTGTTTTGGACAGATTGTTGCTATGTCTTGTTTGGAGTGTATGTGTTGCACCGTTGCTCCGTTTCGAGCGTGCTCTATATGAAACTTGCTTAGATTTGCGGTAGTTTCATATTATCATGTTGCATCCTTGTTTTGAGGTGTTTGCTTGATGTTTGTATGCTTTTTGCATCAATGCCATGTTTAACTTGTTTTGCTCATATCTTCTAGACCGTAGCTCCGAATCTAATGAACTTTATATGTAACTTGACTAGAATTTCGTGTAGATCATCATGGTGCTCTTTAACTTGCTGTTTAACAACTTCAACTTAATGCTTGTTCAGTTCTGGACTAATTTCGAAATTTGCATATGAGGACTTACCGGAATTGTTATATGTTGTTTCCGGCCTCATTTAAACTTGCCTTGATGTGTGGTTCTCGTATGCATCATCTCTTGTCTTGAGTAGCTCCATATAGCCTTGTCATGGATCATACTTGGTTGAGCATCATGTCTTGTTCATGTGTGGTGTGTTTACCTTGTTGTGTGCTTCTTCTCGTTAGTTCCCGTGTCGTTGCGATCGTGAGGATTCGTTCGTCTTCGTGGCTTCATCTTCTTCATGGACTCGTTCTTCTTCCTTGCGGGATTTCAGGCAAGATGACCGTCACCTTGGATCTCATTACTATCATTGCTATGCTAGTTGCTTCGTTCTATCGCTTTGCTGCGCTACCTATTCTCTTGCTCTTCAAGCCTCCCAAATTGCCATGAACCTCTAACCTTTGTCTCCCTTCCTAGCAAACCATTGTTTGGCTATGTTACCGCTTTGCTCAGCCCCTCTTATAGCGTTGCCAGCTGCAGGTGAAGATGAAGATTGCTCCATGTTGGATTATGTTTATGTTGGGATATCACAATATCTCTTATATTATTAATGCATCTATATATTTGGTAAAGGGTGGAAGGCTCGGCCTTATGCCTGGTGTTTTGTTCCACTCTTGCCGCCCTAGTTTCCGTCATACCGGTGTTATGTTCCCGGATTTTGCGTTCCTTACACGGTCGGGTGATTTATGGGACCCCCTCGACAGTTCGCCTTGAATAAAACTCTTCCAGCAAGGCCCAACCTTGGTTTTACCATTTGCTCAGCCTATTTCTTTTCCCTAGGGAGTCGCTCTCTCGAGGGTCATCTTATTTTACCCCCCCGGGCCAGTGCTTCTCCAAGTGCTGGTCCAAACCGAGCGATGTCCAGCGCCCCCTGGGCAACCAGGGTCTATGCCAACCCGACGTCTTGCTCATCCGGTGTGCCCTGAGAACGAGATATGTGCAGCTCCTATCGGGATTTGTCGGCACATCCGGGCGACTTTGCTGGTTTGTTTTACCATTGTCGAAATGTTTTGTAACCGGGATTCCGAGACTGATCGGGTCTTCCCGGGAGAAGGAATATCCTTCGTTGACCGTGAGAGCTTATGATGGGCTAAGTTGGGACACCCCTGCAGGGTATTATCTTTCGAAAGCCGTGCCCGCGGTTATGTGGCAGATGGGAATTTGTTGACATCCGTTTGTAGAGAATTTGACACTTGACCTTAATTAAAACGCATCAACCGTGTGTGTAGCCGTGATGGTCTCTTCTCGGCGGAGTCCGGGAAGTGAACACGGTTTCTGGGTTATGTTTGACGTAAGTAGGAGTTCAAGATCACTTCTTGATCATTGTTACTTTCGCGACCGCTCCTTTGCTTCTCTTCTCGCTCTTATTTGCGTAAGTTAGCCACCATACATGCTTAGTCGCTGCTGCAACCTCACCACCTTATCCATTCCTTTCCCTTTAAGCTTTGCTAGTCTTGATACCCATGGTAATGGGATTGCTGAGTCCTCGTGGCTCACAGATTACTACACCACCAGTTGCAGGTTCAGGTTATGCGATGATCATGACGCGAGAGCGATGTTCGCTTGTTTGGAGTTCTTCTTCTGCTTCTTCTTCGATCAGGGGATAGGTTCCAGGCCGGCAGCCTGGGCTAGCAGGGTGGATGTCATTTGAGTTTCTGTTTATGTTTCATCCGTAGTCGGATGTTGATCTCTTGTATGATGTATTGATGTATTCTTGCGGCATTTGTATGCCTTGTATGTATCCCCAAATATTATGTGATGTTGATGTAATGATATCCACCTTGCAAAAGCGTTTCAATATGCGGGTCTATCCTTGGTGGGACCTTCGAATTCCTTTAGGATAGGGTCGCATATTGGGTGTGACAGCGTAGCAGGAACAACTCCGGTGCGGTGGAGGGTGGCGAAGTTGGAGCGGCAGCGGTGAGGCGCAGGACGGCGTGGTTGAACTGGCTCAGGTATGGATGGCTCGGCCTCGGCTTCAACTACTAGCCGTGGAGGGCGTTGCGGTTGAGGTTGCGGTGGACGGCGACGTCGGGGTATCGGCTCCGGCGTGATGGAGGAGGGCGGCACTTGATGGGTGGGATGGGGTGGCGACGGAGGACGTCGGGGTTTCGCGGCTGGTGGAGAGGTAGTTTTGGCGCCCACGGAGTACGAATGGGGAATCGGACGGGTTGGGGGGAACCATGTTTCGGTCTGGGACGCGCTTGTTTTTGGCTTTTTTGAACAGAAGATGGGACGCGCTTGTTTCAAATTTGGGGAAAGTACAAACTTTGCCCCCCTCTTAAATTTGGGACCTACTGCGGGTCGGGGGTAGGAAATCCGAGGTGTCCCAAATAGTGGGCGGGAGCGATTTCTGCAGTGCGCATGTGTGCTTAGGCGGTCATTGTGTATGAATGTTTTTCGGATGCAGTTGCGTGGCGTCTAGATGAAGCTACAAACCTACCCCGGTTTAGACCTTTGGACGTCGGGCCGCTAGGTTTCACGGGTCGGAGTTATTAGAAAAGTAATTTCCTTGTACTACCAAACATTGGTCTCACGCGGTTTCGGGCGAGTAGAGGCTCTTTTGGCGCTTCGTTCGAAATTTTGAAACACAAGCATTCACGTTTAGAGTACTCTTGAACTATGAGGATTGACCTAAATAGACAACGTTATATTTGACCCTGTATGTTTGAAAACCTCATTAAATTATCCGCTTCTTTTTGAAATTTTGACACTTGAAAATCCTATAACTACGATTATTTTGGAATGGAGGAGCTAAATTTGAATCTATTTTGTACACGACTACATATGCTATTATGTACAAAATCAGAGCAAAGATTGGTGCCCCCATAATTTAGGTATGGTTTACAAATGCCATGATATCAAATTCAAATAATTGAATGGACTTCATGTTGAATTCGATTTTTTTAAACCACCTTAAGTTGAATTCAAATGTATGCTAGTTCATAGGTAGCTATTTATAATGTCCATTGTGTAACTTTCGTATGTATAATGTGCTTTACACACACAACATGAACTATACTCACGTTTATATTCGATTGCTAAAGCGATGCATTGTTTGGAGTTCAAAATACTAACTATGTGGATCAATTGTGTCGAATAATAACATAGACATGCTCAAATTCGATAGAATCTAGATGTCTGATGGATCAATGACCGCTCCTTACGCGAATTGCAAATATCATGATCCCATCCTAATATTTGGATATAATTTATATCTTTAATCAATGTGTAGAGCAGTCTTTTACGTGTAGTTGCACTCTCCATCGGTGGTCTCTCACACATGCTCACACACTCTCTCCCGAGGTGTCTTTCTCGCACACATGCTCTAGATATAACCCTCCCTCCCTCTCGTAACCATTTACAACTGTTTTCACTAACCTTTATCACAAGCACTCTTCCTCTCGCAAACATACACACGCACAATCCTGATCGACCCTTTCTATATACATGGACCTGCCTACGTGTCTCATGTACGCACATTATCTTTACGCCTGTCTCTCACGCATTGTCTCACACCTCTCTTCCTAATCGACGAGTATGATTCTAGCAGAGCATTCTGTAGGATGCCTCTTAAAGTTAGGTTGGATGAATAGTAATATCAGAGATAAAGGGGTTACCTTAGTCCGAGAACCTAGGCTTACAAATCCTAGCCGGCTTTGTCAGTGGACATAGAGTCCTTCACAATTCTGCTATCTTTGTCTTGTACGACTAGTCATCCATGGGTCTTCCTAAATGCGTCACGGGCCGACCAATGTGGCGCAGGTCGGAACCGAATGAAGGGCCTCACCTCGACCCACCGGACCTCACGCGGTGACACACCCTCTGCCCCCACGTCTCATTATCTTCTCACACCCACACATACCAACACAAACGCCACACACACAGAAAATTTCTCCTGGTGCCTCTATTCCCTCCCCCCTTGCATATACACACTCAAGGGAATGGAATCTCTTGTCGTGACGTCATATTCGTCTCTCTCTCTCTAGACCACTTCCATTTCCCGTGCTATCTCTCCCACGCCCCCCCCCCGTCGGCCCCTCTATCCATGCCTCTCTCGAATACGTAATACACAAACATACCTCTCTAGGCCCCGCCAAATGCATCAACTACACATTCACACATGTTACATCACGTACCCCATTGATCTAAAAAGCCCTCTCTTCACGTTTATTTCGCATACAACATTCCTTTTGAATAAAGTGTGGCCAAAAAATTATTCTAGAGTTTCTACATATATACAACATTACAAAGTTATATGGAGGAGTACGAACGCTAATTTGCATTGCATGGTGCCCACAATGATATTTATTCCGCACTGTGAATTTGTATATTTTTATACTATATACAAAGTTAGTCATAATAAAGAGAAACAAAGAGCATCTCTCTCTCCATCGCATACCCCCCTGTACGCCCCTTTCATGTATGCACACAAAACTATCTCCAGGTCCTCTAAAAGTAAGCCCCCAGAAAATTCACGCATGTTTCATCTTTCTCTCGCGATATATGCAATGACGATCATTGTATTTGAAGCGAAAGCACGATACATACATTGGACTTCAGAATCCACTCATTACGGTCACCATTTACGTTTAGTGGTTATTATACAGTCACGGGCTCACCGTACAACTCTGTATTTGCTCATGACATGACTAGTTGACCAGTTAAACGCTCCACGTGGCACCTCTAGTGTTGCATCACATTATCTCACTACGATCGTGCCCACCTGTCGACTTGTATCAACTCTACATCTGGACTCTTATAAAATACATAAAATACACTCTTATAAAAAACAGAGTTGGTGATGATGGTGTGCCTGCCATCCTGCAATATAGGTCGTCCGATTTATATCTGACGGATAGGAAAGAAACTATGGCAATTTTGCAAAAAGGTACCCACACACCTCTCCACATTTGCAAATAAGGCCTTCCCTCGTTCATCCTTTTATCTCACAAGATAAACAAGTCATACAAATGCATCTTGATGTTACGTGCAACGCAGGGGCATCTTGCTTGTAAGCATGAAAGCAAACGACAAAAAAATATTTGGACGGTGGTTCGAAGTCATGACCGCGGGCACAGTGGACAAGGTGGCCTTGTATTGGTATGCTGAGCCGTCTGTTTTAACACACAGGAGCTGGTGTGGTGATTATACACACACGCACGCATGCACACGAACTGCATCCACACAACACTCACACAAACACATGCACCCACGCACGCACGCAACACTCACACGTACACATGCAGCCACGCACGCACGCAACACTCACACGCACACACACGCACGCATGCATGCACACACCAGTACACCACACGACCAACACACACTCTCACGCTCAAGTGCTCAACCTACACGTGCATGCGCACACATCAGGCCCTGACAGACACATACACAACCAGGTGATTCCCGCGCACGGGTTGGAGCCTTGTTGCGCCTGCGTAAATTTGTGTTTATCTGACCTTTTGCCTATGCGAACTGACAGGTGGGACCCACAAGGAACGTGGTCAATTTAACTAGTCAACATGGCGCCATGCAGACTATTTGGCCGGTCAACAGAGTGCAATCCGATGCTGAACTATGAGCAAGCGACCGTATAATCACCGCAAAACGTATATAGTGACCGTAATCAGCTTATTCTGAAGTTCGGTGACCGTATTACGTTTTTCTCTCTGTAGGCCCTCCAAAACTACATCTCTACACGTTCTCGCATGTTACATCTAACAACTATGCAATACAGCACTACTACTACACTCTAACACAATAAATCATATGTGTTTTTAGTTTTACTAGATATCATATTGTTACTTATAATTATTCATTTTGCATACATTAAAATTGCCTTTGAAATGTATGGCCAGTATCATCTACCGCGCGGGAAAAATCCCGCACTTTCTTGTTTAATCGGGTTTGTATCGATGGATCGTGCGAAATAGCAAAACTATAGTACTATACAGTACTACAAGTGACAGTTCCCTGGGCCGTCGTGTCGTCTACTCCCCTGTCGTAAGAGTGGAGTGCTCGCTTTCATAAATCTTCTAGTCCCTTTCGCCGACATGTGGGACATCAAGCTACCGGGTCCATGTGCCATACCGGAATACAGTGCAGAGCAGCAGGGGTGAAGCACCCCAGTCATGGCGCCGGCGTAGTAATGAGCAATGAGGCGTCAAATCACAAGCTGCACCTTCCCGCAGTTAAGTTGGAGGGACGAAGCAACCATCATTTCACTTGTTGCTGAATCCGCTTCTGCCTCATCTTCTTCAACTTAACCACGTGTTGCTTCTGCCGGTTTTCTGCCTCATGTGGGACGCGGATCGGCTTGGTAAAGCACTGACACGTGGGACCGCATGTTAGCAAACCACCAGGACATCGTCCTCCGAAAATAAGAAGCCTAATCCTAGACTTACAAAGGGCTATGTAGCTGCTACGTATACTTTCCATCTAATCTATTGTAACACCCCGGATGTAACTTTCCATAATTGTAACTCCAACTCTTGCCATTTTCGGCTATGTGCTATGATATTCCCTTCGTGGTCGGGTTTTGTTTTTCGTTTTGCATTTTGTTTTTGTCATGCATCTCATACCATGTCATCATGTGCATTGCATTTGCATACGTGTTCGTCTCATGCATCCAAGCATTTTCCCCGTTCTCCGTTTTGCAATCCGGCGCTCCCACCTCCTCCGGTGCACCCCTCTTTTTTTCTTTTCGTGAGCGGGTGTTAAACGTTCTCGGAGTGGACCGAGGCTTGTCAAGTGGCCTTGGTATACCACCAGTAGGCCAACGGTCAAGTTTCGTTCCATTTGGAGGTCGTTTGGTACTCCAACGGTTAACCGGGTAACCATAGATCCCTTCTGTGTGTTGCAGCAAAACCCCCTCTCTAAACAACCCAAAACCCACCAAACTCTCTTCCATGCTCTAGGTCGTTCGATCACGATCGTGTGGGCGAAAACCGCACCTCATTTGGACTCTCCTAGCTCCCTCTACCTATATATTTGCATCCCTCCCGAAATTTTTCGCAGATGAAATCCTAGCAAATTCCCCCGCCGCCACCGGACGTGTCCATCCCGTGCCGGACGGAGCCGCCGCCCGCAGCCAGCCACCGCCCGACACGTGGCCCCCGGCCACCGCCCGCGCCCGCGGCCCGCCGGGCCCGTACGCCGCCCCCGCCGGCCCGTCTCCGCCCGCGCCCGCGCGCCCTCGCCGCCTCGCCCGCCGACGCCACGCCGCCGCCGCCGCGCCACCGCGTCGCCTCCGCCCGACGCCTCGCCGACGCTGTCCGCCTTCCGCGCCTGCCCCGCCGTCGTGCGCCATTGCCTCCTCGCCGGCGTGGCCCGCCACCGCCGCCCTCCCGCGTCGCCATCGCCCTCTCCTCCTCTCGTCGCCGGTCGCCTCCTCTCCGGCGAGCCACCGCGCGGATCCAGATCCAGTCAACCCGAAGGTTGACCTCTCCCCTCTCCCGAAATATTTGCCAAGTCCCGAGATTTATACAATATCTTGTCCTGTTCATCTTGGCATAACTCTCTGCATATAGCTCCGTTTCGCGTGTGTGATATATCGAATTGTTCGTCTCGTGATGCTCTACATTTTGTTCAATTGCACCATGTTCATTAGAGGCCATCTTGATGCCCAAATCTCTGGTGCAAGAGTGCTACTTGCTGTTATCTGCTGTTACTTAGCAGAACTTGGAGATTTGTTATTTTTGTAGCATTTAATATGTGCATCTTATGTGCATGAGCTCTACATGTGTTTTGTTGTATGCCATGCCATCTTTCCAGGGGTGTATGCCATGTATTTTTTTGATCTCTGTGGTGAATAGTACAAGCATACAAACTAGGCTCCGTAATGTTTCTGATTTCAGACTTGGTAATTTCTCTAAGTCTGTCTGCTGTTATTTTGTTGCCATGTAAGCTTGATGCTACAGAGAGATCCATGCTTATTTTGGAGATGTTCAGTAAGGATGTTTTGTATATATTGTTGTAATTGATCCATTCCTGCCCTTGTTTGCAATTATGGAGTGACATAGCATGACTCAATCTTGCTCTACTTTTGCTATAAAATATTTCTGTCAGATTGTTTACATGTTATTCAATTTTGCCAAGGTTGTTGTAGTTGTTTCATACATGCTATGCATTTGTTCTTGCCATGGATAGCTTCATAAACATGCCATCTTGCTGTAGGTATGCTTTTTTTTGCCATGCATTGCTTTGTGGTGAGTGCATCAAGCTCAAGAAGATGCCTTCATATTATTGTTTCTGCCATGCTCTATTTCTGCCGTCTGAAACCTGTTAACGAAATTGCTATGTTTACATGGTTTCCATCATATCTTCTATCGGGATATGGACAGTAAGGGGTTTTTGTCATATGCATTTAGTAGAATACTTTCATGCCTTGTTTTGCTATGTTAAGTTCCTGTAGCATGTTGATTTCGTGCTCTGAACATTGCTACCTGATGCTGTTTCAGCCATGTCCAGTAATTTCACCAAGTCTGTGAACCTGTTATCTTTTGCACTTTTACCATGCTTGTTTGAGCTTGTTATGTTATGATCTAGCCGTAGCTCAGTGTTCATCTTTTGTCAAGCATCTCCTGTAGATTACTGCCATATGCTTTGTTGCTCTGTTGGAGTGCTGTAGCATTGTTATTTGTTGCTTTCTAAGTGCTATCATGCTGTTAATCGCAGATTCATGTCATTTTTGTTTTGCTTGCCATTTGCAAACCGTGCATCCGTTTCCGGTGATCTTTATATCGATTTCGACCGAAATCATCTCATCTTTCCAGTGGCATGCTTGGTTTGCCAAGTTACTGCCATGTTCATCATTTTTCTTCCGGAGCACGCATATACATCGCATATCATGTTGCTTGTGCATTTCCTGTGATTGATTGTGGTTCCATTGCTTGTGTTCTTGTCTTGGGTAGAGCCGGGAGATGAGTTCGTGAACGAGGAACCTGTTGAGTACGCTTACGAGGATCAAGCTTTCGACAACTCTGAGTACCTTGCAGGCAAGATGACCACCCCTCGAAATCACTTCTATCTTTGCTTTGCTAGTTGTTCGCTCTATTGCCATGCTGCGCCACCTACCTCTTGCCATATCATGCCTCCCATATTGCCATGTCAGCCTCTAACCATCCTTTCCTAGCAAACCGTTGTTTGGCTAAGTTACCTCTTTTGCTCAGCCCTTCTTATAGCGTTGCTAGTTGCAGGTGAAGTTGAAGTTGGTTCCATGTTGGAACATGGATATGTTGGGATATCACAATATCTCTTATTATATTAATGCATCTATATATTTGGTAAAGGGTGGAAGGCTCGGCCTTATGCCTGGTGTTTTGTTCCACTCTTGCCGCCCTAGTTTCTGTCTTACCGGTATTATGTTCCTTGATTTTGCGTTCCTTACGCGGTTGGGTGATTTATGGGACCCCCTGGATAGTTCACCTTGAATAAAACTCCTCCAGCAAGGCCCAACCTTGGTTTTACCATTTTCCACCTAAGCCTTTTCCCCCGGGTTTTCGCGAGCCCGAGGGTCATCTTTATGTTAACCCCCGGGCCAGTGTTCCTCTGAGTGCTGGTGCAACCTAGAGCACCGTGCGGGACCGTCCCTTGGCAACTTGGGTTATGTTGGTACATGTACGCTTCGCTTATCTGGTGTGCCCTGAGAACGAGATATGTGCAGCTCCTATCGGGATTTGTCGGCACATTCGGGCGGCTTTGCGGATCTTGTTTTACCATTGTCGAAATGTCTTGTAAACCGGGATTCCGAGACTGATCGGGTCTTTCCGGGAGAAGGTTTATCCTTCGCTGACCGTGAGAGCTTATGATGGGCTAAGTTGGGACACCCCTGCAGGGTATTATCTTTCGAAAGCCGTGCCCGCGGTTATGAGGCAGATGGGAATTTGTTAATGTCCGGTTGTAGAGAACTTGACACTTGACCTTATTTAAAATGCATCAACCGTGTGTGTAGCCATGATGGTCTCTTCTTGGTGGAGTCCGGGAAGTGAACACGGTTTGAGTTATGAATTACTAGTTGAAGACCGTTCCGTTGCTTCTCTTCTCGCTCTCTTTAGCGTATGTTAGCCACCATATATGCTTAGTGCCTGCTGCTGCTCCACCTCATTACACCATCCTTTCCTATAAGCTTAAATAGTCTTGATCTCGCGGGTGTGAGATTGCTGAGTCCTCGTGACTCACAGATTCTACCAAAACAAATGCAGGTGCCGACGATGCCAGTGCAGATGATGGGATCGACCTCAAGTGGGAGTTCGACGAGGAACGTGGTCGTTACTATGTGACTTTGCCTGATGATCAATAGTGGAGCCCAGTTGGGACGATCGGGGATCTAGCATTTGGGGTTATCTTATTTTCATTTGGATCTTGACCGTAGTCGGTCTATGTGTGTATTTTGGATGATGTATGAATTATATTTATGTATTGTGTGAAGTGGCGATTGTAAGCCAACTCTCGTTATCCCATTCTTGTTCACTACATGGGATTGTGTGAAGATGACCCTTCTTGCGACAAAACCACAATGCGGTTATGCCTCTAAGTCATGCCTCGACACGTGGGAGATATAGCCGCATCGTGGGCGTTACATCTATATATGCCCCCCTGATTTTCAGGTGGGGTGGGCCTAATCCTCTCCTTTAATCCAATCAAATAGTCCCACATCACATCAGTTAGTAACTTTACGTAAACCATTACGTGGATGTAGCATTGCTCAAATAAGAAACCTCCCCCGCCATCCGCGCGGCAAAATCACCTCCTTTTTACTAATCTTGATTCTATAATTTTTTAGATGAATATAATTGAGATTTGTATAGATAGCACACAGGAGCATAACCAAGTGGTACGTTTAAGGGCATCCACAATGTGTAGCCAAATGTGAAAATAGCTTTTGGCATCGTGGGAACTGTCGGGGATATACCCCGCGGTATGACCCGGCCGGAAGTATGACCCGGCCGGACTTGGCGCTTCACCGTGACCCACCGGAGGACTGACGACTCACGGGTCTGGCGGCTCACTGTCAGATGACTCACAAGCCAGACGACTCACGGATGGCCCCGACGACGGGTCAGATAGAAGACTAGGCCCAAGGCCCAGATGGCCGGCTCATGTGATGATGGGCTGGCTTAAGAAGAAAGGGATGACGAATATTTCCTTTACGAGGAAGCAAGACCCGGACTTGTAATTAACTTGTAAGAGAAGATAGACTAGTCCTAGTCCTACTAGGACTCCACGTGTAACCCGCCCCTCTAACTTATATAAGGAGGGGTAGGGCTCCCCAAAGAGGGACGACCAAACAATCAACAATCTCTAGGGCTAGACACAAAGAGCCGGCTTACGGGCGACTCTCTCATAAGCATAATGAGACCTAGCCACAAACAGCATGTAGGGTTGTTACCGGATGATGTTTCCCGGGGCCCGAAGCTGTCTAAACCCTTGTCTTGTGCGTTGATCCACCCTGCGTCTCTCATCCCAATCAACCCCTCTCAAGCTACTACATAGATGCGCTGGCCTCACGACTAGTCCTGACACCTAGGACATCTGACGTGTTAATTCCACGACAGTTGGCGCCCACCGTGGGGCTCGCGCACGGTGGTGTTGAGTTCTTGGAGGGATCTCTCCTAAGGATCGAGGAGTTCGCAATTTTTCGGACGAAGAGCTGGTTTGAAAGGATTTGCATCAGTATCAAGTTCATCAATCCAGATTTGAAGGTTTGGGAGATTTAAGGCGCGTCAATGTCCAATCGGTTTAAATACTGGTTCAGATTTATTTTGTCGGCGGTTCAAGATGTTTTCGCCAAAGTCAAACACAACCCGGAGGAGTCAATGCTGCCTGTCAAGACTTCGCCTCGTTTTCCCCTTGCGGCAGCACCACTTCTGCCACGGCCCTCCTTCGGCCTCTGCTACTGCTGTCTGTCTGTCACCTGCGGGTCAATGGATCTTATTTTCCTAATCAGTGACGTGATGCATAGGTTGATCCTAATATGAGTTGAACTTGGTCTGTACGTGTACCAGCCAATTGATTGGTCAGCCAAATACTAGTACTCCAGGTCAACATCCAAATCCATCAGAAAGGTGCCTCCCTGGAATAGTAGTACTTGCAGATTACCGGGTAAAACAAATCATGGCCTCGCCGTTGAATGGAGCCACTGTCCGGGCTATATTGTGGTCCTGCACCGAGCCATCTTCACCAGCCACCACGCTAATCCACTTCTGCCGCGGTTGAGTCGGTCTACAGAAATTTGTTATCACGCATTGATGGCAGACACCGAGTTTTATGCCCAAACTTCCGGGTCAGCCTCCACTTGCGAGCCAGCCTGTCGCGTCGAATCACCGAGTCGCCTCTGCTGTTTTCCTCTGGGCTGCCCCCGCGTCGAGCCGACCTGTCAACCAGCGGGCCTCATGCCGTTTCAGCCACGGCCCCGTGCCTGTGAACCGCCACGACCGTCACGGCCTCCAAGCCGCCCTCGCCGGTGTGCCAAGCTACTGCTGAGGTCAACGTTGTCGTCCTGCAGTTTTTTACTTGAGCAATTGCCGCAGCTGAGACCCGCTGCGTATAATTTTTAGCCACGAGTTGTTGCTGTTGTGGGCAAGTTCAGAGTCCCAACGTCGAATCAGCCAAATTCGTCTGTTGTTGAGGATACGCACACGGTTCGATGTTGATTCCGATTATACACTGAAGACCGGGTAGATACGAAAACAAGTCAAAAAATCTCCCTCGAGTCACTTCTGAGACGTCAGTCCGGCGCTGGCCGGTTCAAACCTCCGCTACTGTTAGTCATGGACCGTGGAGTCACCGCTTCAAAATTGATCCTGTGACTCGCCTTCGTTTTAAGTCGCCTCTATCGGCTGTTGCTGGGCCAGATCTGCCAGAACTTTTAATACGGTTCTACCACGAGCCGTGCGCATGTTGCTTCAGTTGCAGCTGCGCTGAGTCACCTCAGCCTCGTCGTCTTGCTACATTCAGAGTTTGAGGGAAAACACAAGCGCACCAGGGAAGTGCCATCATTAAGGATCAGCGCTTTGAATGGAAGGGATGAAGACGGAGGTTGTTATGAATAAGGAGAAAGATTCACCTGCAATTGAACCAGTTTACTAAACTGTTTCCGAGCCGCCGGGCTAAACCGGCCGTGTGGCCATCTGCAACAATCTGATTTGCCAACTCGCCGGGGTTGTCGCGGCCGCCTTTCTTTACCCCGCGCCTCTGCCGTTGCCGGATTACCGCAGGCTGCCCTCCGGGTCGTCGCGCCCGATTCAGCCCACCTCGGGCTGCAGTGTGCTTCTACAACGCTGAACCGCCTCGCCCTCTCAGCCATGGCTGACCTCGCCTCCTGCCTCGACCCGCCTCGGCCTCACGCTGCTGGGCAGGTGTTGAACTGCTGCTTCCGACCCAATGACCCGCCGATGTGTCCTTGAACTGCTTTCGCTCGCCTCGGCAATAAACGACCTCCGCTGCGGCAGTGTTCCGCCGTCTGATGCGCGCGCCGTTCCGACCACAAGACGGCCCCGAGTCACCGTCGTTGGCCTCTCGTTCCATTTACACCAGATGTCGCAACCGGGTCACCTTGTTTTGCTCTCCGCCGACATGGTCAGTTGCGAGCTGCCGCCCACACCTGGCCTGACCTGCCTCCATCGTCCGCGCCTGGAGCTGCCTTCGCCGTCAGCTGCCGCCGCCACCGTGAGCCGTTGCGCCATCACTGCCTCCTGCTGAAACCACTGCTGACCTGAATCGCTTCGAGTAAGCCGTGCCACAAGCCTCCTCTACCTGTTATGAGCCGCCCAGTGTGCCTCTGAGCCACCGCCTCCGTCGCTATGCCAAGCAATCTGTCCAGTCCTTGAATCATCCTACTGCTAGACCATCCATCAAGGAAGAAGATATACGCTAGCACTACTGGTCCTAATTAGTGACCAGGACAGGCGATTAATTAATCTATCTAGCCAGCCGGCGCTACCACGGCCTCACTCAGTCTAACCCACGCCCCTGCGTGCTATTCTTTGCTAATTGCTGTATGAAGAAAAGGAGTGTGGGGAAGTACTACATCAGAACAGTCAAAGCGAGACAGGCTGTGGATTTTTTGTCTGACGTTTAACCAGCATTATCTAATGCCTGCATCTGCGTTTATCCGGAAAATAAATCAGGCGTGTCGCGGTCCGGTTTCCATCAACGCGCTGGCCGACTCGCCAGTCCGCGCTGCCTTACAGCGCCACGGACGACTCACCCATCCGCCCTCGTGGCCGGTTCACGTGTCTGCGCCAGCTTACAACGCCGTGGGCGACTCGCTATCCGCGACGGCTTACAAAGGTCACGTCCGACTCACCCATCCACACCGGTTTACCATGCCGCGGCCGGTTCACCCGTGAGCAGCTTCCACTTCACCTAGCGATCATCAATTTCATGGCGGATTATTTCCGGCCTGGCACCTGAGGTGATATCCATCTAAAATATATTTTATTGGTACATATTATTTTGACAAAAAGCAGTTTATCTTTGTCTTGGTCTGCAATATTGTTGATACAGGACAATTGTTCACTACATCAAAACGACGTGGTTAACTCGCCCGACCGCGCCGGTTTACAACACCGCGGCCAGTTCATCTGTCTGAGCCGCCTCTGATGCTGAGGTCGTCCTTTCCGTCCGCCTCTCACGGCCTAGTCTATATCAACATACCGGGCCACACCCGTCTGCGTGAGCTGATTATTGAGTATGAGTAAGTCACTACTTGGGAAGCCCGATTTCTTTCAACAAAATGGACGCAATTATCATATACTATCAACCGCCGTCTCCACCTGATGGCTCAATGGACGTGCGCACAAGTCGCCGTCACTACAGTTTGGTTGAACTTCAAACAGCCAGTTGGAAGGAACCATTGGCCGAGTTGCTGACACGGCTCATACAGGATGATTTATAAC
Organism: Triticum aestivum; assembly: GCF_018294505.1. Classification (NCBI taxonomy): domain Eukaryota; kingdom Viridiplantae; phylum Streptophyta; class Magnoliopsida; order Poales; family Poaceae; genus Triticum; species Triticum aestivum. The sequence continues at coordinate 167,368,413 of NC_057802.1, read as the reverse complement.
CCGCCGCAGTCACCTCAACCTTCTGTGGATACACATCGTGCTATCAACACCAATGATATACAAGTTATGCCGGTTTATATCACGGTTAAATATGGAGAATCTCAAGCCAACTCCTCGAGTCATCTTGAGACTCGGGAGCTACAGTGACATGACTCGGGAACCCCGGGTCGTTGGAGGGAATGATAACCCGGTTCCGGAGGTTGCTACCATATTGATGAAAATTTAAAGGCCGTCAGAAAATTGCCGGTTCAAAATAAAGATTCCGGTTTAAAATCCGGTTCAAGAGAAATTTATCTGCCACAAAGCTTTGAAGCTCCCAATCCGGTTCAAAATCCGGTTCAAGGTAAATTTGTCTATTACAAAACTTTGAAACTCTCAATATCCGGTTTAAGAATTTTTCGGTTCAAAAACGAATTTACCCCTCGCAAAGTTCGTGTTCTCAGGAAAAATTAAAGGGACTAAAGAGTCTGTTACAAAGCACAATTCAAACATAGGTAAATGTCCATTGGGGAGCTGATCGTATTCGAATTTAGCTTAACCCTTTGGGTGTGACCCTGATCGTATTTGAATCAGAGTCATTAAATATTCTCATGATCACTTGGGGGCTTCCTGTTCAAACATAGGTCGTATTCAAACCAAAGAGAACATAGCTGTCGATACCCACTTGATTGGCACACTGCCGAGCTCATTGGGGAGTTTCTTGATCATATTTGAACCATAGCTCAACCCCCTTTGGGAACCGACGTGGATCGTATTCGAATCAGCGTCGTTAAACAACTCTCAAGGTCATTTGGGGGCTTCCTGTTCAAACATAGGTCGTATTCGAACCAAAGAGAACATAACTGTCGGTACCCTCTTGATCGGCAACGCCAAAGCCACTGGGGGCTATATGATCGTATTCGAATCTTAGCTTAACCCCTTTGGGATGGTTTTCTGATCGTATTTGAATCAGAAGCCGCAAAAATTTTGAAGTCTCTTTTTGCAAACAATTTTTGGATTTTATTTGAAGCTCTTTTTCATATCTAAAGTGTATATGAGTGGTTGTTATTTAACCCGGCTTGATTTTCAATGGTAAATCGCCAGCTTATGACAATCATCATCTATGTGGAAGCATTGGCTTCTAAAGGATTGGGTTATCACCCTTACTACACAGGTCATGTAAACCGGCAGCACAAAATCAATATCACAGTGGTTATATGTGAGATATTATGACCCGCCCTGCGGTAAACCGCCAAGGGATCTTGTGATCTACTTGTGTGCAGGATAAGACTACATTTGGGTGATTACCCGCCCTGGTTTTTAACGTTAAGTCACCAGGGCATATGTTGTTTAAACTCTGTGCAGGATTTACAGGGCTATGACTTACATAAATGATTAAGTTCAAGCCCATCATCAAAGATTGAAATTGGTGTCTCAAAAGGGTTGTCAATTCTTGGTTTTCTCAAAGGCTATAAGCCGCCGGGTTATAAAAATTTTGGCTTACAATGGAGGCGTAATAAATCGCCATCGGCCAAGAGTCGCCGGGTATTTAAACTCCGGATTTATTTGTCAACATATAAGGTATTTGAATCTTTAAATAGCCAAACTTGGCTGGATTTTCACTGTGATATTGAATGATTGAGGTTTCAAACCGGGTTATTCAAATGTTTAATAGCCAGCATGGCTGGATTTTTATTATGGTTATCAGTAACTAATATTATGATTGAGGTTTTCAAAGTCGCTTTGGTGCAATGACTATTATTTTATCAATGGATATGATTTATTCTACAATGAAAGGAATAGTCCCGAGTCGCTGCGGGCTTACAACCCGGCACTTGGGGGCTACATTATTCAAATTGATGTTACATCGAATATGCAAGTCCCATGTTACTGCCAGCATGTACCATGGCACTTGGGGGCTAATGCAAAGTCATTGTTTGCTCAACTTATTGAAGACCCGACTCATCACATTCTAAATGAGCCGGCGCTTGGGGGCTACCGAGTGCTCCTGTCGAAAATTCAAGGTACACAAGCCTTAATCCATTATATTGAAAGATCCACTACTCAGTTGGTAGAGTACAAAGCTCTTAACCTTGTGGACGTGGGTTCAAGCCCCATGGTGGAGATTACATCATATACTGTTATTATCAATGAATCATATACAAAGTCCCAGCTCGGTAATATCTTACTGACCCGGCCCTTGGGGGCTACATAATATGGAGTATTCAGTTTTTACTAGTGACTGAGATGAACAATATGGATTTCTTCAAAGTGGCAGCATTTATATTGAAGCAAGTCTTAAGCCGTCACTTTGTTCTACTCAAGACTTGGGGGCTACAGGTATTATATTATTATCGAAGAAATATTTTCAAATTTTCTGTTTTGAGCAAACCAGATTGACCCGGCGTCACCAATCATTATGACCCTGTGTCTACAACCCGGCGTCATCAAAAATCATAAACCGGCGTCGGCGACAATTATGACTTGGCATCATCTATTTATAACCCGGCAATTTTGGTACTCATAAACCGGCAAGTTTTATATCTTTAAGCCGGCTGAATATAAGTTGAATATTTCAAGACCAATATTTCTGTCAAGTCAGAGCATTGAAAGCCGACTCAAGTGGATTATCTCTTACAATATTTCTCAACAAGAGACCAATGTCAGCAAATTGACTCTGAAGCTGGCCTGTTGACCCGGATTTTTCAAAGGAAGTATCTAGATTTTTTGCATTGGCAAAATTTGAACATATCTGCTAAAGAGATTTGCTATGAGATTATGGATACATGTCAAGAAGGAAGATGACAAGGAAATAAGGATGATCATGTGCCGGCTTACAAAGAATATTTAACCCGGAACACAACCTGTCAAATTTGTTCTTGTGTTTATATTGCAAATTACTTTAACATGGATAAATCCAAATTAAACTGGGGGCTAATGTCGGGGATATACCCCGCGGTATGACCCGGCCGGAAGTATGACCCGGCCGGACTTGGCGCTTCACCGTGACCCACTGGAGGACTGACGACTCACGGGTCTGGCGGCTCACTGTCATATGACTCACAAGCCAGACGACTCACGGATGGCCCCGACGACGGGTCAGATAGAAGACTAGGCCCAAGGCCCAGAAGGCCGGCTCATGTGATGATGGGCTGGCTTAAGAAGAAAGGGATGACGAATATTTCCTTTACGAGGAAGCAAGACCCGGACTTGTAATTAACTTGTAATAGAAGATAGACTAGTCCTAGTCCTACTAGGACTCCACCTGTAACCCGCCCCTCTAACTTATATAAGGAGGGGCAGGGCTCCCCAAAGAGGGACGACCAAACAATCAACAATCTCTAGGGCTAGACACAAAGAGCCGGCTTACGGGCGACTCTCTCAAGCATAATGAGACCTAGCCACAAACAGCATGTAGGGTTGTTACCGGATGATGTTTCCCGGGGCCCGAAGCTGTCTAAACCCTTGTCTTGTGCGTTGATCCGCCCTGCGTCTCTCATCCAAATCAACCCCTCTCAAGCTACTACATAGATGCGCTGGCCTCACGACTAGTCCTGACACCTAGGACATCTGACGTGTTAATTCCACGACAGGAACCATTGTGGACGGTGTTGCCAAAGCCAAAAAGATGGAACTGAAGCTCCCTGATTGATTGATTGAAGGAATAGAAAATTGCAACGTCTCTCCTCCTTCTCCCATGCTTGGATGCATGTAGTACAGTATAGAGCACAGAGTCTACTCCCCTGTACCTTATATCAGAAATCACAAAACAGTGAGGCGTCAAATCACAAAAGCACGGACGAAGCAACCATCATTTCACTCTTCGATGACTCCGCTTCTCCATCGTCTTCTTCGAGAAACCATCTGACCGCACTAGTACTCCTAGTAGTACTAGTAAAGGACTTCCTGGATGCAAATAAGGCGGTTGTCTCGGCTTGCAGGCGGCACTTGCGAACGACTTACCGTGGTCTCCCTCAATGGTGTTCTCCGTCGAACGCACTTCGCCAAACCACCAAAAAAAAGATATCGTCGACGTCACCGCAATGGGGAAGGAAGTCAAATATAGTTACTACCTCCATTTTTTTTGTACACAAGGCGAGTATATCAAAATTACAATTTGCAAAGGGCCACTAACACTAATCGAGGCAAAATTGATGGGGTTAGCAACCAAGGACATTAACATCCCCTGCATGCATGGGGAAGTGAGAAGGTTGGTTTGCATGGCACTGCATTAATCAAGCGATGAGGAGTGAGATGGTTAGCTCTTTGGTCTTTGGAGAAAAAAATACGCATTAATTGACACGTGAAACGAGGATTTGTATTGATTAAATCCCGCGAAGGAAAACCCCGCCTTTCTTTTTTAACACTAGTACTCCTAGTACGTACGTACTTATCCTGTTTGGGTCTAGGCCTTGCATTGCCAAACTTTGCCACACATTTTTTCCAAGCTTGCCTAAAGTTTTCAAAATGAGAAGGAGGTACACTTGCGCACGGCTGTCGCGGTCGCACCGCACCCTCACACGGTCGCTCCTGCACGCCGCGGTCGCACCGCACCCTCACACAGTCGCTCCTGCACGCCGCAAACCCAACCAAGGGAACGCACCCTCACTGACATGTGCTATCGCATGTGAACAAACCAAACTCAGCCATCCTATCGCTGACACATAATTTTCGTTCATAGAGTATGTTCATCCAACCGCATGTTGGGGAGTATCCGTACGGCCCGTGCGGTGGTCTGTTGGGGAAGAAGAAGAGGTGAGGAAGAAGGAAAGAAGGGTTAGGAGACGTAGGATATTCATCCAACCGCCTGAAATGGTAGACTGACCCAAGTCAGGCGACTTGCATAACAAATATATGTTTTTACACAGCAAAAGATCCATAAAAACAACAACATAAAGAAAAACTATCACTGCTCGCGGAAAGAGACGGCCTCGTCGTCTTTGGCTGCCGGCGCGAACCAGCCGTCGCTGCCGACGTGTGTCTCTGCACCATGGTTGTCCTCAGCCTCCAGCTACTCGTTCAAGCGGAGCGTGCGGGCGCTCTGCACGGACGAGAGCTTAGCCCGGTTCAAGTCGAGGACGTCCGGTTCCGCCTGCAGGAGGGCCTCGATGGCAGCGGCATCCGCGCGCTCCGCGTCGACTCGAGCCTCCGCCGCCCGGTTCAAGTCCAGGACGTCTGGTTCCGCCTGCAGGAGGGCGTCGATGAGAGCGGCATCCGCGCGCTCTGCGTCGAGTCAAGCCTCTGCCACCCGGTTCAAGTCCAGGACGTCCGGTTTCGCCTGCACGAGGGCCTCGATGGCAGCGGCATCCGCACGCTCCGCCTCAAGTTGAGCCTCCGCCGCCCGGTTCACATCCACGACATCCGGTTCGGCTTGCAGGAGAGCCTCGATGGCAGCAGCATGCGCGCGCTCCGCGTCGAGTTGAGCCTCTGCCTCCCGGTCCTCCTTTAGTATCGCCATGTTAAACCGCTGGTCCGCCTGCACCATGGGGGACTCGGACGCCGGCACGAAGTCGACGTCCATTGTCTCATACCCATCGAGGGCCTTCTGCGCTGCGACCTCCGCCATGAACATTGGATCGGCTTCCTCCTCCTCGTAGCTTGGCTCCAGAGAACTCGGGGATTGGCCCGCCGCAAAGCGAGCTTGGGAACGGAGGTCTGTGGCGCCGACCACCGCCGCGGTTTCTGCGCGGCGCTCCGGCGTCAGCATCTTGTAGTAAGTGACCTTGCGGCGCACCATGGCTTTCCGGCGAACTAGGGGACGCTTGATGCGGGCTAGGGGATCGAAAGGTGGGGGAATGGGCTGGAGATTTGGTGTGGTTTTAGGGCAGTGGCTGGCGTAGGCCGAGCAGCGAAGGTTCTGGTGTGAATAGTGGTTCCGGTGACGACCGGTCAATCGGTTTTGACTGTACATCGCTCTTGTCGCGTTCGCGTTGCAGCCCGGCACGCTGGACCCTCCACGTCGCTCACCGAATGGAACACGCTTCGTCTTGCGTTTTCGCTTGCTTGTGGGACCGCAGTTGAGAGCAAACCGACGTCCCTCCCCCTTCCCCGCCCGCGCCATTTATTATACCACCACTCCCTCCGTTTTATGCGGAGTAAATAAAAAACAGAGGGAGTATACTACGGATGAGGATCCCCTGACGTGGCCGAACCCATTGAGTAACTGACATGCGGGGCCTAGCAAGCATGGGGTCCGCCAGTAAGTGACCGAAAGGGAGGGTAAGGCAGGGATACCTACGTCAGAGGATCCACTTCCACTATACTACTTTGACCAAATGTTAGAGTAATAATATATGACATGCAACTTACACAAATGTTAGAGTAATAATATATGACATGCAACTTACACAAAGCATACAGGGTCTAATGCGTTTTTAGAGGCTAACTTTGACCAAATGTTAGAGTAATAATATATGATATGCAACTTACACAAAGCATACGGTCAAATTCGTATGTGAAAGGAGTTTCCAATGATATAATTTTCACATTATACATCTCATGTACTATTAATCTTGTCAATAGTCAAATTGGAAACCATCTCGAGTACAAATCTAGGAGTACGTACAAATCTAACAATATTGATTGGGCGTTGTTGAATGTTGATACCTTTTTGATCAAAGTAGAGATACTTTGACTACACATAAAACTTATATGTAAACTAGAAAGGATAGGGGGAGTATATTGTACGTTCAAAAACGGAACGAACATTGAATACCCTTTATATATGATTTGCGGATGCTATGATCACCGGTTCAAAATTTTAAATCCGCCTTACGTATCACGTGCCCCCACTCGTTCCCTCTCGATTTCATCTCGGGGTCCGGAGATCTATTGAAAGAGGACTAGGGTGGGTACATGCGAATGATACTCGGCGGAATGTTCAAATGAGGCATGCGGGAGGATGGACTCGACTGGAGGGCGACATGATTGATGGAGAAGAGGGTTGGAGAGGAATGAGAAATAAGAAAACGCCACATGATTATACTTGAACGGCTCAAATAAACAATAAGTTGTCTCGCTTGGCCTACATAGTGAAAGGCCTAATGCGCAACGCGGAGCACTGACGCTCGAATATGGCCGGGAAAACAGGGAAACCGACATGTGGGGCACACCCGTCGGGACGATGTAGCGCAGACTAGTCCAATGGAGGAGCTGGCCCACGACCTCCTCGCCACCGACAACCGTTCATGTGGGTCATTGGGGCCAACAACGGGGCGCAGCTCCAGCACCGCCTCTGGACACGGCGACCGCGGTGAGCGACACGCTCATATCGTCGCTAGACACGGTCGGTTTCAGTGTGCCGAGGGTGGCGTTAGTGCTGTGGCATGACCAACGGTATGTTTGGTTTGTGCCCAAGGTTGCCCCATCAAAGCATTGGGTAGCCAAAATTTTGGTTGAGGTATTGGTTGCCCATGATTTGGCCGACATTGGCAAGAAAAATGAACTAGAGTTGGCTAGAGTTCATTGGCATGCTAAAGAAATGGCAACCATCCAAACAAAGACCAATCTTTGGGTCATGACCAAAATTTTGGTTGAGGTATTGGTTGCCCATGATTTGGCCGACATTGGCAAGAAAAATGAACTAGAGTTGGCTAGAGTTCATTGGCATGCCAAAAAAATGGCAACCATCCAAACAAAGACCAATCTTTGGGTCATGACCAAAATTTTGGTAAGGTGCACTGTGGCCACAATCCAAACACACCCCAACACCCGGCTCGTCGAGGATGCACGGGGCGCCGCGACGCGTCCGCGGAGTGGTGTAGCGCGGCCAACTACATCCTCTGGACCTGAGACCATGCCGGGTTGTCTTGCTTTTTCAATGACATGCGGGGATCGCATGTGAGCAAAGGGCATCTCCAACGTAGCCATGACCGCAGCTGACTACCCTGGCACACCAAAACCCTCGTCCCTCGCGCCGTCGCGCGGTGCGTTCCCAGCCGGCGCCAGCTGCCCGCATTCATGCCGTCCGTTCGTATGTCGTCGTTAAGAGGCTCGGTGCCCGAGGAACCAACTCCGGCGACTTAGAGAAAGTATAGTAGAGCTGAGTCAGTGGGCTGTAAGGAATAAACTAGTATATTTATGCTTAGTTGGAGAAAAGAGAAGAGGAGAGAGAAGCTAAGCGGGCTCTTCGTGAAGAGCCAGCTCTAGCACGTGCTCCTAGGCACTTTGTGAGAATGAAAGGTGGGCCACATAATAAAAAAGTAGTACACTCTTTTGATCTACTATTATACATGTTGGCTATAAGATGGGTTGTAGATGACATGGCACTGGCTTATAGCCAGCAGCTGGCTTATAGCCAGCAGCTGGCTATACTATTAACCATGCTCTTAATGACGCACCCGAACGCTGGCCTCACTGGAACGCGCTACTTAACGCGGCAACGCCCAGCTAACCTCCACACCATGGCGCATCGTCCTCCTACCTGGAACCACATCCGCCATGACCGCAAGTGCGAACACTCTGCGGGAGAGCTTGTCTTCGGGGAGGAAGCTCGAGGTCGCCGCCCTCGCTCAAGTCGCCTCTCGCGACGCAATAGCGGCGTAGCCGGACGCGGATGCGACCGCACAAGCGGTGGCCACGCTGGCGGCCGACGACGGGAGCACCGTCAGCCACGCGTCCTACTTGCCACCGTCCAACGTCTGGCACCGCCGAGGTCGGGGACTCCTCCGAGGATGAGTAGGGCATGGGAGGCGGCAGGGCATGGTGTGCCAACTGGCCGGTCCGTATCCCGTGTTCTACTCTTCCTCGCCGGAGACTGCACCTTCACTTCACGGGTCTTGAACCCCGCCCCCGTACATAGAGATCGCAGATGGAGGACGTCGGTCGCCGCCGTAGAATAGGTTTAGGGTCGGGTTTCTTTTATTTTTCTGTCCTATAAAAGTTCGAAATGTAATGAAAATCTGCCGTGTTTGCATTAATCTCGGCCGGTGCATATGAACTTTCACAATAATATACATGGTGGTGGGCCCCTCCCTCCCCCAATCTACAATCAACAGCTCACACGTTTCACATTACGTTAATTACGTTACTGGGATGACGTAGGTGTAGCATTACTCGTCCTAAAAAACCCATCTAAGCCAACCTCCCAGCATATCGCGCGGGAAAAGACCCGGCCGCGCCGTTTTAGTCGGGATTACCGGATTACTAGTAGTAGTATCGATGGATCGCGCGAAGCAACAATTTTTTTTGAGGGGGCGAAGCACCTAGTTTAAAAGGAAAAAAGGCGGTACACTCACAGCACTCCTGTCGCGGTCGCATTGCACCCCACACACGTTCGGTCCTGCACACGGCTCATGCAAACGGAATGCGCCTCGGCTTGCCTCTTCACTGACACGTGGGACTGCACTTGGAGAAACTGACCATGCCCCAAACTCCCCCCGCCCACCGCGCGAAAATCCTCCCCCCCCCCACACCCAAAAATTCCCCCAAATCCGATTCAACCGCCCTTCGGCCAACTAGCCAATAATATTCCCCAAACCCCCCTCCCCCCTGTCCCCCTCCACTCCATTTGCTCTGCCAAAGCCGCCCTCCCCGCCGCGCCGATACGTCGGCACCGCGGTTCGGCGATCCTCTCGCTCCCACCGTATGCTCTCGTAGACTGCCGTCCTCTAGCCGCGCCGCCACCTCTGGCTACGTTCTTGTGGAGGCGCACGGCGGTCAGCGCCGCCACCGCTGGCGATGTTCGTGTGGAGACGCACAGCGGTCAGCTTCTCCCACGGTACACGCATTCTAGACTGAGGCCCCGTTCATGTCGGTGTAGCGCTGAATGTTAGCTGATAGACGCTGTTAATCTCACTGTTTGCCGAAGTAGTATACTATCAATATGCTCTGCTTAAGAAGCTTCCTTGCCCTGTTCTGCACTCAATCTGCTTAGCTGAGATGGCATGCCAAGGCCGATTAGTTGCTAAAATATCCTGCTATTGTGACGTAGATTGCCATGGTCTAGTAGCCAATCTGTTAGGTGAAATAGCTCTACACCATTTTATACTCGATCTTTGTTGCTGCGATGGCCTTCGATAGTTCAATGGCTGTGTGCTTGGCCTCATTGACTGCTGAAACAGTGTGCCATAATTTGGCACTCAAATCTGTTTGTTGAATTAGCTTTACATATATTTCGTTACTTAGATCTGCTCGTCCAAATATCTTGCCATAGCTTTAGACATCGACCTAGGTATTTTTTTCTGGACTTCATAAAAAAGCATATATGTTTTTCCTGTAATATCTAGTAGAAGAACTAATTTGTATGTCTAACAGATGGACAGGACTTGGATAACTTCTGCTCGAAGATTCTCCGCTGCATATGTCGAGGGGGTTGAAAACTTCATGAACTTTATCAGAGCTGAGTACGGTGGTCCGAAATCAGATGTGCTCTGCCCGTGTAGCAGTTGTATGAATTCAGTTACAAGAACCCAGTCAACTATGCAAAATCATCTACACTTGTATGGGATGTCGGTCACATATACTAGGTGGGTTCATCATGGTGAAGCTGTGAACGTCAATGTTATTGACTACGTGGAAGCAGCAGATCACCATCTTGATCTGCCTGATGCTCAGGTGGAAGAGGAGGAGGAGCTGGTGGTGGCGGAGCCAGTGAGTTTGACCAACATTGAAACAATGCTACGAAATGCTCGTGCATTCCGTGAACTTTCACCTGCAGAAGAAAAACGGTGGGCCCGCATGTTGGAACAATGCAACGTTGCTGTTACCCCAAGAAATAAGCTGTCAATATTCTCAGCTATGGTCACCTTTCTTCAGGTGAAGACATCTGAGCGGATGACCAACAAATCATTCGATGCGATGTTGGCTGCTTTCCGCGAATCTTTCCCAGATGCGTCTGAGCTGCCACACACCTACAGTAAAATGAAGAATTTCCTTCGTGCAGTTGGAATTGGATATGATATGATCCACGTTTGTAAGAATAATTGTGTTATGTTCCGGAAGGATTATGCCAACTTAAGTGAATGCCCGAAATGAAAATCATCAAGATGGAAAGATGGCGATGCTGTGAAGAGGATTCCTCATAATGTTCTGAGACATTTTCCAATTATACCAAGATTGCAGAGGTTGTTTCATGATGCTGAAACAAGAGAGGATGTACTGTGGCATTCTAGGAACTAGGAGTACAGAGATCAGAATGTAATGAGCCATCCATCTCATGGTAGTGAGTGGAAAAGCTTCAATGATAAACACAAAGAGTTTGCTACTGACCCGAGACACATTAGACTTGGCTTAGCTTCAAATGGATTTAACCCATTTGGCCACCAGAGCGCCACATATAGCATGTGGCCAGTGCTTGTTATCCCTTACAACATGCCTCCAAATGTCTGCACCAAAGAATCAAACTACATGATGGCCTTGCTCATCCCAGGTCCAAAAAGTCCTGGAATGGATTTTGATTTGTTCATGGAGCCTCTTGTGGAGGAACTTCAACAGCTATGGAAGGGTGTTCTCACTCGAGACCTATATAGCAGCCCACCAGCTGATTTCTTTCTGCGTGCTGTTATAATTTGGTGCATCCATGATTATCCGGCTTTGGGCACTATGTCAGGGCGAACGACACATGGTTACAATGCATGTGTTCACTGTGACAGGAATCCGCTGTCATACGCAATACTTAGCAAGATCTGTTACATTGGATACCACCGTTTCCTTGCCAAGGACAAGCCGCATCCTAAAAAATACCGAAGACATGTGTTCAATGCAAAGCATGAAAACCGTGATGTGCCAAACAAGGTCACCGCCGATGAGTTGCAAGTGGAATTAGAGAAGGTCAGGAATATTACATGAGGAAACCATCCTGGTAATGGTAGCGGGAAAAGGAAGCGTGGCAGGGTAGAAGAGAGATTATTGTTTACCCGCAGGTCCACTTTGTGGGACTTGGAGTATTGGAAAGATTTGGATCTGTGGCATAATCTTGATGTGATGCACATTGAGAAAAATATATGTGACATCATTATCGGCACACTTCTTAATATTGAAGGCAAGACGAAAGATACCTTAAAATCTAGGATTGATTTGACACACCTGGGTATCAGAAAGGATTTGCAGGTGCAAGATGAAGGTACACCACGGGATATGGCACCAGCTGTGTATGTCTTGGACAAGGTAAAAAGAAAAGAATTCTGTGAGGTCCTGTCACAAGTGAGATTCCCACATGGATTTGCTTCCAACCCTGAAAGGAGAGTCAGTGCAGATGGAAACAAGGTACAAGGGTTGAAAACTCATGACTGCCACGTCCTACTTCAGAGGGTTTTACCTGTTATCCTTAGAGGATTGGGCCGCCCTGACTTATACAGAGCAGTTGCAGAGTTGGGACAATTCTTCAGGGAACTCTGCAGTAGGAATATCAGGATAGATGCTTTGGAGCGTCTTCGAGACAAGATACCAACTATCCTATACGACCTTGAGAAGATATATCCTCCATCCTTCTTTGATGTGATGGTGCATTTGGCTGTTCATCTACCTGATGAGGCACTACTTAAAGGTCCAGTACAATATGGCTGGATGTACCCTATTGAAAAGCGGCTAGGCACTTTCAAGGGCTATGTTAGGAACGGAGCTAGACCCGAGGGTTCCATTGCAGAGGCCTACATTGCTACAGAAGCGTTGACATTCTGCTCAAAATACATTGAAACAGCTGATCAGCTTAGCAAAGAGGAGGGTGAAGACAATCCCAGGCTCAATGTTTTCGATTATTCTGTTCGAGTTATAGGGAAGAGTCGACAAGAGGACAAACCTAAAGATTTGGACAAAATGGTTTGGTATGTGTTGAATAACTGTCCTGAGATACTACCTTAAGTGCAGTACTACAGCTTACACATCGTAATCTACTAAACTTGCAGCACATTCTTATATATTTAGATGTTTGACGCGATCACTATGTTGTGCAGCATCTACAAAGAGGAGTTATTGCCGCAAAATCCAAGAAACATTGAAAAAATGGTTATGGCAGGATTTGCGAAATGGTTCAAGAACCATGTAAGCTTTTGAAATGCCCTGTCAGTTTTTTTAATATATTGAGTACATAAGATGATCAGCTTGTCTATTTTCTAACCATAGGTTAAGAAGATGCGGGAGGATGGGCAGGCAGTTGATGATGCCCTTTACTCACTAGCAATGGGTCCTGATACTCGGGTAAGACATTATGAATCATGCGTTGTTGGAGATGTGCGCTACAACACCCTTGCACGAGACGAAGGCAGGAACACACAAAACAGTGCCATCATGAGCACGGATACGTATGACAAAGAGACAACTGAAATGTATGCTAACATAACAGACATTGTTCAGTTGCAGTATATCTCCAGTTTCGAGGATCATCGGTGTGTGGTTCTGTTGTGCTGCCATTGGTATAACCTGTTTTCCAGGATCGCAAAACCCAGAGCTGATGATTATTTCAAATCCATCAATGTCAAGGCGGCATACCAGACCAACGAGCCTTTTATTTTGGCAAATCAAGCAACACAGATATTTTTCTTGGAAGACACATTTGCACGTAGCGATGACTGGAGAGTATTGCAAAGGTTTGAGCAGAGGAATTCGTTTAATGAAGTTGCACAACAAGATGATGCTTACACTGCTCCTGTTGTACAAGATAACACAGATGTTCCTAATATCTTTGAGAACCATCACGTCAATGACGCCGGCGAAAAGATTTCCTGTCGTGCTGTGGACATACAAGAGTTGATCAAGAAGAAGCCAATGTTCGAGGACGTTGAGGACGAAGAAGAAGATGACATCGTGGGGAATTACGATTCAGACTGATACACATGGCGAAGATGTTGACGCTACTGCTGCGGATGATGATTACATTGCTTTTGTCGTATTTGCTTGTCAGAAGACGTTTTTTTTATCTAATATGTGAATGTAACGCCCACGATGCGGCTATATCTCCCACGTGTCGAGGCACGACTTAGAGGCATAACCGCATAGTGGTTTTGTCGCAAGAAGGGTCATCTTCACACAATCCCATGTAATGAACAAGAATGGGATAAAGAGTTGGCTTACAATCGCCACTTCACACAATACATAAATATGATTCATACATCATCCAAAATACACACATAGACCGACTACGGTCAAGATCCAAATGAAAATAAGACAACCCCAAATGCTAGATCCCCGATCGTCCCAACTGGGCTCCACTACTGATCATCAGGAAAAGACACATAGTAACGACCACGTTCCTCATCGAACTCCCACTTGAGATCGATCCCATCATCTGCACTGGCATCGTCGGCACCTGCAACAGTTTTGGTAGAATCTGTGAGTCACGAGGACTCAGCAATCTCACACCCGCGAGATCAAGACTATTTAAGCTTATAGGAAAGGATGGTGTAATGAGGTGGAGCTGCAGCGGCAATAAGCATATATGGTGGCTAACATACGCAAAAGAGAGCGAGAAGAGAAGCAACGGAACGGCCGTCATCTAGAAATGATCAAGAAGTGATCCTGAACTCCTACTTACGTCAATCATAACTCAGACCGTGTTCACTTCCCGGACTCCGCCGAGAAGAGACCATCACGGCTACACACACGGTTGATGTATTTTAATTGGGTCAAGTGACAAGTTCTCTATAACCGGACATTAACAAATTCCCATCTGCCTCATAACCGCGGGCACGGCTTTCGAAAGATAATACCCTGCAGGGGTGTCCCAACTTAGCCCATCATAAGCTCTCACGGTCAACGAAGGATAAACCTTCTCCCGAAAAGACCCGATCAGTCTCGGAATCCCGGTTTACAAGACATTTCGACAATGGTAAAACAAGACCAGTAAAGCCGCCCGAATGTGCCGACAAATCCCGATAGGAGCTGCACATATCTCGTTCTCAGGGCACACCGGATTGTCCAAGCTTCCGATAGGCCAGACCAGAGTTGCCCCTGGTGGCCACCGGCGACTGACAGGTTGGACTAATATTCAGAGGAGCACTGGCCCGGGGGTTTAAAATAAAGATGACCCTCGGGCTCTAGAGAACCTGGGGGAAAAAGGCTTAGGTGGAAAATGGTAAAACCAAGGTTGGGCCTTGCTGGAGGAGTTTTATTCAAGGCAAACTGTCAAGGGGGTCCCATAAATTACCCAACCGTGTAAGGAACGCAAACTCAAGGAACATAATATCGGTATGACGGAAACTAGGGCGGCAAGAGTGGAACAAAACACCAGGCATAAGGCCGAGCCTTCCAACCTTTACCAAATATATAGATGCATTAATTAAATAAGAGATATTGTGATATCCCAACATATCAATGTTCCGACATGGAACAAACTTCAACTTCACCTGCAACTAGCAACGCTATAAGAAGGGCTGAGCAAAAGCGGTAACATAGCCAAACAACGGTTTGCTAGGAAAGGATGGTTAGGGGGCTGACATGGCACTATGGGAGGCATGATATAGCAAGTGATAGGTAGCGCGGCATGGCAATAGAGCGAACAACTAGCAAAGCAAAGATAGAAGTGATTTCGAGGGGTGGTCATCTTGCCTGCAAGGTTCTCAGAGTTGTCGAGAGCTTGATCCTCGTAAGTGTACTCAACAGGTTCCTCGTTCACGAACTCGTCTCCTGGCTCTACCCAAGACAAGAACAGAAGCAACGGAACTACAATCAATCACGAGGAATGCACGAGCAACATGATGCAAAACATGTATGATATGCAAGATATGATATGCGATGCATATGCGTGCTCCGGAAGGAAAATGATGAACAAGGCAGTAACTTGACAACCAAGCATGCTACTGGAAAGATGAGATGATTTCGGTCGAAATCGATATAAAGATCACCGGAAACGGATGTACTGTTTGCAAATGGCAAGCAAAACAAGAATGACACTAATCTGCGATTAACAGCATGATAGCACTTAAAATGCAACAAGCAACAATGCTACAGCACTCCAACATAGCAACAAAGCAAATGACAGTAATATACAGGAGATTCTTGACAAAAGATGAACACTGAGCTACGGCTAGTTCACTACATAAGAAGCTCAAACAAGCATGGCAAAAGTGCAAAAGATAACAGGTTCACAGACTTGGTGAAATTACTGGACATGTCTGAAAATAGCATCAGGTAGCAATGTTCAGAGCACGAAATCGACATGCTACAGGAACTTAACATGGCAAAACAAGGGATGTCAGTGTTCTACTAAATGCATATGACAAAAGTCCCTTAATGACCATAAGCCAAAAAGTAACAGAAGATATGATGTCAAGCATGTAAACATAGCAAGTTTCGTTATCAGGTTTCAGACTTAGCAGAAAACATAGCATGGAAGAAATAATAATATGAAGGCCTCTTGGTGAGCTTGATGCACTCACCACAAGGCAATGCATGGCAAAAAAAGCATACCTAAAGAAATACGGCATGTTTATGAAGCTAACCATGGCAAGAACAAAAGCATAGCATGTATGGATCAACTACAATAAGCTTGGCAAAAATTAATATCATGTTAACAATCTGCCAGAAATATTTTATAGCAAAAGTAGAGCAAGATTGAGTCATGCTACGGCACTCCATAATTTCAAACAAGGGCAGGAAGGGATCAATTACAACTATATCTACAAAACATCCTTACTGAACATCTCCAAAATATGCATGGATCTCTCTGTAGCATCAAGTTTACATGGCAACAAAATAACAGCAGACAAAGACACGGAGAAATTACTAAGTCTCTGAAATCAGAAACATTACGGGGCCTAGTTTGCATGCTTGTTCTAGTCACCACAGAGATCACAAAAATATATGGCATAAACCCTTGGAAAGATGGCATGACATACAACAAAACACATGTAGAGCTCATGCCCATAAGATGCACAGATTAAAAGATACAAAAATAACAAATCCTCAAGTTCTGCTAAGAACCAGAAGATAACAGCAACTAGCACTCTTGCACCAGAGATTTGGGCATCAAGATGGCCTCTAATGAACATGGTAAAATTGAACAAAATGTAGAGCATCACGAGACGAACAAATTGACATATTACACGCGCGGAACGGAGCTACGCACAATGAGTTATGGAGCTATGAACAGGTGCACATGCTATAGAATGATGAAGACTTGAGAGAAAAAAATGGGGTTCGGGAAAGTCAACGCACGGACCGGATCCAGATCGGATCGAAGAGCTCGGGCTCGGGCGACGCTCGCCGGCGTGGAGACAGCGGCGCAGCGGCCGGAGGAGAGGAGAGGACGGCGGCCGGGCTCGGGCTTGGGGAGGAGGAAGAGGGCGCGGGCGACGGCCGGAGTTGCGGCGGCGGCGAGCCGTGGCGATGGCGCGGGCGACGGCCGGAGTTGCGCCGGCGGGCGACGGCGAGGCGGCGGGCCGGCCGGCGACGGCGAGGCGGCGGAGGGAGACGCGCAAGCGGCGGCGGGGCACGGCGGAGGCCGGGTGGCGGCTCGGGGCCCGGTCGCGCGCGGGCGGGCCGGCCTCGGGCCCGGCGGGCCGCGACGGCGCGGGCGCAGTGGCGTGCCACGTGGCGGGCGCTGGTTCGCCGGGTGCGGCGGTGGGGAGATGTCCGGAGGGCACCGGACACGTCTGGTGGCGGCGGGGGAAGTTAGGGTTTCGGGGACTGCGAATGTTTTTCGGGAGGGTCACATATAAATAGGTAGAGGGAGCTAGGAGAGTCCAAATGAGGTGTGGTTTTCGCCCACGCGATCGTGATCGAACGACCTAGAGCATGGAAGAGAGTTTGGTGGGTTTTGGGCTGGTTTTGAGGGGGGTTTTGCTGCAACACACAAATGGACTTTGCGGTTACCCGGTTAACCGTTGGAGTACCAAACGACCTCCAAATGGAACGAAACTCGACCGGTGGTCTCCGGGTGGTATACTAAGGCCACTTGACAAGCCTCGGTCCATTCCGAGAACGTTTGACACCCGCACACGAAAGAAAACAAGAGGGGTGCGCCGGAGGAGATGGGAGCGCCGGATTGCAAAACGGACAACGGGGAAAATGCTCGGATGCATGAGACGAACACGTATGCAAATGCAATGCACATGATGACATGATAGGAAATACATGACATGAAAAAAATACAAAAGGACAAACAAAACCCGACCACGGAGGGAATATCATAACACAAAGCCGAAAATGGCAAGAGTCGGAGTTACAAATATGGAAAGTTACATGCGGGGTGTTACAGTGAAATTGTGTTTGCTATGACAACTGAAACCGGATGAACATGTTGTTTACTATTTTGCTGTGAGAACATCACTTGTTATGTATGCTAATTTGTGTTTGGTGATTGTATGAAAACTAAAACATGATGACATTGTTGTTTAGTTGTACTCATATTTGGCTGTGAAACTTGAATTTGATGACATAGTTTGTTGTTGGACTGCAATTTGCTCGACGTCTTCGAATGAGAACAAAGCTGACCCGACAGGGCCTCTGCTATTTATTTATTTATATGAGAAAAAGGGGATACCCCCTGATTTCCGTTAATAGAAATCATTAGATGTTCACAACACTACGCCCAGCCTGCTACACAGGTTTCATTCATTACTAGTTTCAGCAAAGTGCTCATGTCGTAGCCACTGAATACATCACGAGTGCTACATACACTGCAAATAAAGAGACAATCATCCTACAGAGCACATCGATTTTGCCCATTATCTTCACAAGCTCTTTCATCTCCTCATTGCTGTCAAGGCCGTTCAGCAGCTGTTGCTTGGCCATGATCAGAGGAACTGCATCTTTAACCTTCTGCTCTGCATCTTCCTCTTCTGTCGTTCCTTCAGTTACTTGTCCAACACCCCAACCTGCTGGTATTGGGATTCCACGTCTAACCAAATAATCAGCGTAGTTTCATTCCCCCACATCAGCAACTTCCCAGAAATACAAATCACACGAATCTTCCCTTTTCTGCACGAATCAAATTGGAAGATCATCAACCAAACTATTAAAAAAATCAGCAACTGAAAGCAACAGAACAACACTTAAACATATTATTACCCCATGATTCGGGCATTTGTAGAAGACTCGGCCAGGGTTGCGGATTGTGGTTGAGACGCGACGGATGACTCTGCGTGATTTGCAACAGTTGCACCACACCAACGGCAGCGGGTTGCGATGAGCAATCGACTGCGGTGTGCGTGCCGGCGGGGGTGTGATGAGACCCACAGGCGATGGTACGGGTGGCGACTTGGCGCATATCTGGTTGTTGCCTGCTGAAGAGCAGGTGGACGAGCAGCCAGCGGACATGGTTGCTGCGGCCAGAGCTTCTGATGCTAGGCAGAGTAAGTAGAGAAGAGGAGAAGAGAACGTTGGATATGTCAGTTTCATTACTTGCAGAGTAGCATAGCACCATATATAGTCATAGTCTAGGTTTGGATTCGAACCAGCTACAGGAGGGACCTCCTTGTTTTGCGAAAAAAATTATTTCTCCACCTGACAGCTGGGACCCACCGGCTGTATCTTCGCACGGAAGGAAGTGCCTCCTTGTTTTGCGAAAAAAATTATTCATCCCGTTGACAGCTGGGACCCGTCAGATTTGGTGACTGACTTGTGGGCCTACTAAGCGGACGTGTACGCACGGCTTTGTCAACTTAATCAACAAATGATTCTAGCAGCTGGACCGTTGGATGTTAATCCAACAGCCGTGCTCCTTCTTCAACCTCTATTCTTGCTCCTGTCTCCCGTCGGCGGCACCGCGGCTGTGCTGCCGCGCACCCGAACCAGTGAAGTTTCCCACTCCTCTCCAGCTGCGACTCCACTGCCCCGTCTTCCCCATCTCTGGGTCGTTCCAGTCTGGGTGCGCTCGGCACGGTGTGGTCAACATGGTCAACAACCGAGAGTCATCGGAAGATGACTGTACATGAGAGGCTGACAGTGGGGACGCACCACGCCCATGGACGCATGCATGCAACGGAACGCGGCGAGGTCAACGTGGTCAAGGAACGACTTCCATCGGAAGTATACTGTACGTGGAGAGTCTCAGCTGGGTCCACGGCCGCAGCAAGTAAGTGCCTCCTTATTACGCGGAAAATAATGATTCCTCCAACTGACAGCAGGGACCCACTGGACGGGCCACCGTATTTCACGAAATAAACGTTCCCCCCGCTGTCAGCTCGGACCCACCGGAAGTGCCTCCTTATTACGCACAAAAAAATGAATACTCCCCCGGCTAGCTGGGACCCACTAAAAGGATCTAGATGACGACTAGAGGGGGGTGAATAGGCGTTTTAAAACTGTTACGGATTTGGCTTTATCCTAATGCGGAATTAAACTAAACGGATACCTTTCAAGCACAAATCCTAAATATGCTAGGCTCAACTAAGTGCACCAACAACCTATGCTAAACAAGATAGGCACTTAAGGAAACTAGCAAGCACAAACTATATCACAAGATATGGAAATGTAGGAACAACTAAGCAATTCAACTAGCACAAGATATATCAATATCAGCAAGTATGAATTGCGGTAAGTAAAGGGTGTGGGTAAGAGATAACCACAAGTGAGTCGTAGACGCGGATTTACCCCGAAGTTCACACTCGTGAGAGTGCTAATCTCCGTTAGAGCGGTGCCGAAGCCAAAGCTCCGGGGCGTCACCAAGTGACTCACCGTATTCTCCTTTTCGAGTCACCCCCAACGGATGAGCCTCGATTCACTCGGGGTTGGTCTTGAAGGCGACCACCACACCTTTACAAACTTCTCCTGAGCACACCACAAACAAGGAAGCTTCCGGAGGAACTTGACCACCTAGGCCACTTCAACACCCTTCCCCGGAGCACGCCACAAGAGGAAGCTTCCGGGGGAACCTTGGCCACATAGGCCTCTTTCACAATCTTCTCAATGTATCACCAAACCGTCTAGGAGGCGGAGGCCTCCAAGAGTAATAAACTCACGGGCTCACACTCGAACAAATCAATGCAGGGAGCTCAAACCAATGCAACAAATGCAATGCAAGGTCAAGCAACAAATGCTCAACTCACTCTCTCAATCTCATAACATGCACTCTTGAAAGTAGGAGATTGAAGAGAGGGGATGCTTTGGATATGATCAACAAATGGCTCACTAATCCATCCACAAATCCCCCTTCACATAAAGGGGAGATAGGGGTTTGGGAGAGGTGGAGAGAGGCTCAAAATGGTGTTTAGAATGTGTGTGAACCAACCCCCAACCGGTGGGAGGAAAGGGCCCTTAAATAGCCAAACTCCAAAACTAGCTGTTGGGGCTCCAACGGGCATTTCCTGGGCACCCCGTGCGCACGGGGGTTGAGACCCCGTGCGCACGGTACGAGCCGGTGTGCACGGAGTACCCAGAATTCTGGACACCCCGTGCGCACGGGGGTCAAAGACCCCGTGCACACGGGGTCCCCAGGACAGCCAGCAGCAGCCCACTAAAACATCGATAACTTGGGCATACGGACTCCGAATACGATGATCTTGGGCTCGTTTTGAAGCTATGGAAAAGCCCAAGGTCCTCACATAGAGAACCACCCAAAATCAACAAGAAAGAATGATGCAAGTAATGCAAAGGTTTGAGCTCTCTACATGCGACGTGATCAAGCTACTTGCCCGAGAGTCCCTCTTGATAGTACGGCTATCAAACCTATAATCCGGTCTCCCACCAAGCACTATGAGACCGGCAAAACTAGGAAAACCTAGCTAAGGTATACCTTTGCCTTGCACATTCAACTTGAGCTTGATGATGACTTTAATGCTTGCCTCAAGTTGGAATCCCTTTCTTGTCCACGACCACTTGGTGAAGATACTCGAATTGCTTCCTCATGATGCAATGAGGGAAGCCTTATCTCAAGCCCATCTTCACATGCACATTATCATGATGTGGACTGCAAGCTTCAAAGCATATAACCTCCGGCTTCTCATCTTGCACCTGGACTCCCCGAACTCGATGACCATCACCACTTGATGTCATCTCATCTTGTACTTGGACTCCTCGAATCCGATGACCATCACCACTTGATGTCATCCACACATAGGCTACACGAGATCTTTCCTTTTGATGCAAGCCTATGAGAAACACCTAACCCACATAGACATAACAAACATATAGCATGGGTTAGGTAACAAAGCACAATTCACAATTACTTACCATACCACTAGATCACTCGATCTCACGTGGTACATTGTTTGTGCTTTGTGAGTTGACCACTTAGATATACTCTTCGAGCTTCATCTTGGTCAACCAACATCTTTACTTCAAGCTCCATCTTGGTTTCTTGAAAGCCACAATGAACTCTTCATTTCACTTCATTGCTTCAAGACAATATCACCAAAGACTCTTTCATGACCATATCAAGTTCCACTATGAATATCATCTTGGTCACCACTTGCCCTTCTAAAAACTCCATCCCAAACTCTTGAGAGGCATAATGAATTCGTCACTCTAGTTGCTTGCTTCAAGACTTGATCAACATGATCTTGTCTTGAGAGGCATAATGAATTCTTCACTCTAGTTGCTTGCTTCAAGGCTTGATCAACCGAAACCCAACACATGAGCTCACCATGATCTTGTCTTGAAACCATAACTCGAATTCTTCTCTTTGATTATTCTCTCAAGCCTTGATCCTCAGAAGACCAACTTGAAACCTCGCTGGATATGGAATCTCGAGAGCCAACACCTAGGCCCCGTGAGCACGGGGTATCCAGAGAGTTGACACTCGACCCCGTGCGCACGGTATAAGCCCGTGTGCATGGGGTATCCAGAGAGGGATACCATGAGGACTTCTTCGGATGCTTTGATGGCAATCTTCACATAACAACCCAAAGAACTTCAAGCATCACTATGGAACATATCTTCATATAAGATCCAATGCACTTGATGCTCCATAGGAATTGTCATTTAATACCAAAGCTTAGAGCAAATATAACTTCATCTATATGGACTTCATCCTTGATTCCATCCAATATCCTTGAGGCATTATCTTCATATATATGGACTTCATCCTTGATTCCATCCAATATCCTTAAGGCACCATCTATGGACAAAACCTTCAAATATATCTCACTAAAAACATTAGTCCATAGAGATTGTCATTCAATTACCAAAACTACACTTAGGGGCTACATGCCCTTTCACCCACCTTGGTGGGAGGCTGACTTGCCTACTAAGTTGACGGGGACGAAGGGCTTTGTCAACTTAGTCAATAAGAACGATTCTAGCTCCAGTGACCGTACGATGTCCATCCAACGGCCGTAGTGCTTCTTCAACCTCTGGTCTTCTTGCTCCAGTCGCCCAAAGCAGCGCCGGTCGTGCCGCATGCTCCTGCCTCCCGTGGCCGGCTATGCTGCTGCGGAGGCCTCACCGCCCCCTACTATTCCCACCGCTGGCCAGGCCCTGCGGCGACGGCAGCCTCACACCGCAACCGAACTAGTGAACCCTCGTACTCCTCTCCGCGCGGGCTTCAACTGCCGTGCCTTCCCCGGCTCCGCATCGTCCCCTTCCTAGGCCTCGCCGTCGTCCACCGCCGTGGTGCTCTCCGCGCGGCGTGGTCAACGTGGTCAAGGAACGACTTCCATTGGAAGAGTACTGTACGTGGAGAGGCTGACAGCTGGGTCCACGGCCACAGCCCAGTTTTTTTGTGATTTGCCAAGTAAGTCGCTTTGTCAGGCCTGTTGGGCTGCAAATCTTTCAAGACGAGGAGAGCTTTCATTCGGCTGGCCGAGAAAATGGCCCATCAGTAATGAGAAATGGGCTGTACATTTTTAAAGCACATCAAACCGGCAATTAGTTTCAAATATCTTTTTTTCATTTTGAGATTTTAAATTACATTAATTTTTATGCGTGGCGAATTTGTTGGATTTTATATTGATATACATTTATTTTTAAAATCAGTTTGAATGTGAGTCGAAATTTCGGGATTAAAAACAGTTCGGACCGCACCGAAATATGCAAAATTTCATATAATTTTTTCACCGTGGCCACAATATGGGCTGTAATGCTAACAAAAAGAATATGGGCTCCAAAAAAAACCTTAATAATTAGCAAATGGGCTGTAAATTATTAGAAATAATGGCAGATGGTCTGTATGCTGTTTTCCACAGATTTGAGGCTTTCCTAAAAAAAGGTTGACGCACAAACAAGCGCCGGTGGGACTACCTGCTCCCTCCTCCCCGTGGCCGGCTCTGCTGCCGCGCAGGCCTCACTGCCCCACCGTACTCCCATTGCTGGCCTAGCCATCCCTCTACTCACCCACACCTGTTGTTATTCTCCTGCGACGACAGACGAACCAGTAAACCCTTGTACAGTCGTACTCCCCTCCACGTGGGAAACAACTGCCGAGTCTTCCCTGCCTCCGTGTCGTTCCCTTCCTAGGCCTCGCCGTCGTCCACCGCCCTGGTGCTCTCGGCGCGGCCTGGTCAACGTGGTCAACGACCGACATGCACCTGAAGTGGACTGTACGTGGAGAGGCCGACAGCTGGGTCCACGGCCGCACGCAAGGAAATGCCTCCTTATTACGCGCAAAATAATGATTCCTCCACCTGACATCAGGGACCCACCGAAAGGGCCTCTGTATTTCACGAAAAAAACGTTACCGCCGCTGACAGCTCGGACCCACCAGCTATATCTTCGCACGCAAGGAAGTGCCTCCTTATTACGCACAAAAAAAAGAATACACCCCCTGTTAGCTGGGACCCAGTATAATGGAAGGCTGACTTGTGGGCCTACTAAGTTGACGGGGACGGAGGGCTTTGTCAACTTAGTCAATATGCATGATTCTAGCTCCAGTGACCGTACGATGTCCATCCAATGACCGTAGTGCTTCTTCAACCTCTGGTCTTCTTGCTCCAGCCGCCCAAAGCAGCGCCGGTCGTGTCGCATGCTCCTGCCTCCCGTGGCCGGCTGTGCTGCCACGGAGGCCTCACCGCCCCCTACTATTCCCACCGCTGGCCAGGCCCTGCGGCGACGGCAGCCTCACACCACAGCCGAACCAGTGAACCCTCGTACTCCTCTCCGCGCGGGCTTCCCCTGCCGCGTCTTCCCCGGCTCCCCGTCGTCCCCTTCCTAGGCCTCACCGTCGTCCACTGCCCTGGTGCTCTCGGCGCGGCGTGGTCAACGTGGTCAAGGAACGACTTCCATCGGACATGGACTGTACATGGAGAGGCTGACAGCTCGGTCCACGGCCGCAGCAAGGAAGTGTCTCCTTATTACGCGGAAAATAATTATTCCTCCACCTGACAGCTGGGACCCACCGGAAGGGCCACTGTATTTCGCAAAAAAAAAAGTTCCCCCCTGACTGCTGGGACCCACCAGCTACATCTTCGCACGCAAGGAAGTGCGTCCGGGAAAAAAAACGATTCGCCCCCCTGACTGCTGGGACCCAACAGCTACATCTTCGCAGGCAAGGAAGTGCCTGACAGTCGGGACCCACCTGGTCGAAGCGTACGTAGCATTGTCATTCTGGTCGCGAACGTGTACGTACATATATACTGGTGGATGTAGAGGCGCGCACGTTTTGTAGTAGAGGCGCGTACGTGTCGTAGTAGAGGCGCGCACGTAGCATGTACACATACGTACAGCGGCCAGGGTGCAAGAAAGAAAATACGGCCACGTATGTGTACATACGGGCGGGGTCTCGAACGCCTACTCGCGCATACGTACGGCCAGGGCTCGTGTACATGGCTGGGTCGGAACGGAGAAACAGCGTCGTCGTCGTGTTCATGGGGAGGCAAAAGTATGCGTCGTGTTCATGGGGAGGCAACGGAATGCGTCGTGTTCATGGGGAGGGGTGTGGCATACCGCAAAACGGGGGAAACGGACCTCCTACGGTCGAAACGGGGGTCCTGTTGATCGGGAGGAGTGTGGCGTACCGCAAAACAGACGAAACGGACCTCCTACGGTCGAAACGGGGGTCCTATTGATCGGGAGGGGTGTGACGTACCGCAAAACGGAGGAATCGGACCTCCTACGGTCGAAAAAGGGGTCCTGTTGATCGAGAGGGGTGTGGCGTACCGCAAAACAGAGGAAACGGACCTCCCACAGTCGAAACGAGGGTCCTGTTGATCGGGAGGGGTGTGGCGTACCGCAAAACGGACGAAACGGACCTCCTACGGTCGAAACGGGGGTCCTGTTCATCGAGAGGGGTGTGGCGTACCGCAAAACGGGACTCCACGGGATACTGTTCATCTCCACCGTCGACCTCCTCCAACTTCCACGGGCTACCATGGACCTCCTCCAGCCTCCACGGGCTCCTGTTCATCCAGCCTCCACCGCGCGCTACTCCACCGGCTACTGTTCAACCACCCCTCCACGGGCACCCTCCACGGGCACCCCTCCACCGTCTACTGTTCATCCAGCCCTCCACACCACGGGGTCCTGTTCAACCACCCCTCCACGGGCACCCCTCCACCGTCTACTGTTCATCCAGCCCTCCACACCACGGGGTCCTGTTCAACCACCCCTCCATGGGCACCCCTCCACCATCTACTGTTCATCCAGCCCTCCACACTACGGGGTCCTGTTTAACCACCCCTCCACGGGCACCCCTCCACCGTCTACTGTTCATACAGCCCTCCACCACACCATGGGGTCCTGTTCATCCAGAGGCAACGCCACCGCTCACTGTTCATCCAACCCCCCCGCAACGCTCACTGTTCATCCCAGAGGCAGCATCGATCGGCTTCAGTTAGCAGCAGTAGCGAAGGAATCGCTCGATCGGGTTCAGTTAACAGCCATCGATCGATCGCTCGGGTTCAGTAACGCGTATCCTGCAGTGCAATCGCTCGGGTTCAGTTAGAGCCAAACGCCTCGCTCGGGTTCAGTTAGAGCCAACGCCTCGCACACACACGCGTACGTGTATGAGAGAAACGCGCATCGCTCGGCCCCCGACCTCCCACCATAACCGGGAACTCCCCGAAATTTTCCTCCCCCTCACTTCTACCACGGTTTTTCCGTCATGGACGGCCCAAAGAATGTCATGCAGCTGCGTCTCCGGCCCGCCCAGGACGAAAAGCCCATTTTCTGTCATGATTTTTTGTCATAGAAGTAGGAGCCCACCACATCTATGATGATACCGGGTTTTGTCACAATTATCGTCATAGAAGTGTCATATGTATGACAGAAAAAAATTTCGTTCGGCCCAAAATGTCACGGATGTGTCTTTTTTTGTAGTGGAACTCGACGAACTCGCAACACAAAGACACGAGGTTCATACTGGTTCGGGCCACCGTTGTGGTGTAATACCCTACTCCAGTGTGGTGGTGGTGGATTGCCTCTAGGGATGATGATGAACAGTACAAGGGAAGAACAGTCTCCTGAGGTTGAGTTGTTCTTGTGGCTAGGGTAGGCTCTCGATCGGGTTGGATCAAGCGAAGATGAGATGCCCCTACTATGGTGGCTAGCTCTACTTATATAGGCCCTGGTCCTCTTCCCAAATATCGAGCGGTAAGGGAGCCAACAACGGCGGGCAAATTTGAAGGGGGACAGCTAGTACAAGCTATCCTGACAAAAGTGGTCTTCGCCTGCGAAAAGCTCTGGTGGTGACGTCGTCTGGGGCTCCACGATGACCTCCTTCTTGCTGTCCTCCTGGTCTTGGTCTCGTTGCACCAATATAGCAACCTTTGCCTGATGCCTCGGTACTCTTCGCCTGCGCTGGCCTTCCTTAGCACCAAAGAGGAAATAAGGATGCTGCGCGCGTTGGCGCCCGCCTGGCGCCAACCTGGTGTCGTTCGTCATGGCTAACGTCAGGAGAGCCTCGTGAGGTTTGCCCTGCCTTGATATCTCCGCTCCTCGTGAGCCTGCCTGGCTAGGCCACTCCAGAGGAGGTCTTGCGTCATCCGCCTCGCGAGGGTCTTGGATGCCTTGTTGATGAAGATGGGTCATACGGCCTGCTGGCTTAGCCACGCCGTGGGCCGCAGGCAGGCAAGTCTGGGGAACCCCGTTCCAAGAACGTCGACAGTTGTTACTTTTAAGGGTTCTTATGAAATTGCTTCTTTGATTGAAAATTATGATGCTACTCTTTGCAAATCTGAAAATTTTGCCATACTTAAATATTGTTATGATAAATATGCTTCTAATGCCTATGTTAAACCAACTGAGGACTCCTCCGCTGTCCAAGAAGAGACTAATATTTTGCAGGAGTCTATGGAAGAAGAAATTGATGCAACTGTGAGCTCATTGGATGAAAGAGATGATGAGGAGAGCGAAGAACAAAAGGATGAAGAGCGGATTAGCTACCCGTGCCCACCTTCTAATGAGATTAACCCTCCAACTCATACATTGTTTAATGTCCCTTCGTTGTTACCGAAGGATGAATGCTATGATAATTGCTATGATCCCGTTGATTCTTTTGAAATATCCCTTTTTGATGAACTTGATGCGTGCTATGCTTGTGGCCATGATGCCGATATGAATTATTCTTATGGAGATGGACTTGCTATAGTTCCTTATGTTAAGAATGAAATTGGTTCTATTGCACCGACGCATGATAGTCCTATTATCCTTTTGAATTCTCCCAACTACACTATATCGGAGAAGTTTACGCTTATTAAGGACTATATTGATGGGTTGCGTTCTACTATTGCACATGATGATTTTGATGAATATAATTTGCATGTGCTTGCTTCTCCTACTTGCAATTATTATGAGAGAGGAACTACATCTCCGCCTCTCTAGGTTTCCAATATGATAGAATTGCAAGAAATTGCTTATGCTATGTATTGGCCTTTACTTGATGTGCATGAATTGTTCTTTTATGACATGCCGATGCATAGGAAGAGAGTTAGACTTCGTCATTACATGATATATGTTACTTTGTGCTCACTACTAAAGCAAAAATCATTGTTAATTAAAATTGGCTTTGATATACCTTGGGATATGGGTGGATCCATTACTTGAGCACTATATGCCTAGCTTAATGGCTTTAAAGAAAGCGCTGCTAGGGAGACAAGCCGGAAGTTTTAGAGAGTCATTTATTTCTGTTGAGTGCTTTTAAAAAAGTTTTTTTAAAGAGGGGAACCTAAAACTTTTTCAAAAAGAAAAGTGAAAGTAAGAGAGACGAGCATTGTTAAAATGGGAGCATGCCTTGAACTTTGTTCATGCCCATGGAAACTTTGTGAATATTAGTTACAGAAACTTTTCAACAAAAATAATTATCCCCTTGTATATGTCCATTGTATTATAAAAATAATGTGCCAAGATTTGCCTTTAGGATGATTAGATTGCTTGTTTGGTTTGTGCGGTGCAAAAAATAGAAACTTTAGCTGTAGTGGGCGATTTTACTTTTTTTACTGGAAAGTCAAACACTTCTGAAACTTTTTGCACAGTACTTCTCTACAAATTTTTTATTTTTTTCCTAATTTTTTCAGAATTTTTGGAGTTACAGAAGTATGGTTGATATTCAAATTACTACAGACTGTCTTGTTTAAGACAGATTCTGTTTTTGATGCATTGTTTTGCTCGTTTTGATGAAACAATCGATTCTACCGGTGGTATAAGCCATGGAAAAGTTATATTACAGTAGTTACAATGCAAAAAAAAATATGAATGAGTTTGCAACAGTACTTAAAGTGGTGATTCATTTTATTATACTAACGGATCTCACGAGGGTTTTGTTAAGTTTTGTGTGATTGAAGTTTTCATGTTTTTGGTGAGATCACGATGGATGAAGGAATAAGGAGTGGCGAGAGCCTAAGCTTGGGGATGCCCGAGGCACCCCAAGGTAATATTCAAGGACTCCCAAGCAACTAATCTTGGGGATGCCCTGGAAGGCATCCCCTCTTTCTTCTAACGATCATCGGTAATTCTACTTGGAGCTATATTTCTATTCGTCACATGATATGCGTAATTCTTGGAGCGTCTTTTGTGTTTATTTTTCATTTTTCTTTTCTACACCATGATGGTATGAGATAGTCCTTAGTTGATTTATAGAATGCTTCATGCACTTCACTTATATCTTTTGAGTATGGCTTTATAGAATGCTTCATGTGCTTCACTTATATCATTTGAAGTTTGGATTGCTTGTTTCTCTACACATAGAAAACCGCCATTTGTAGAATGCTCTTTTGCTTCACTTATATTTGTTAGAGCGTGGGCATATCTTTTGTAGAAAGAATTAAACTCTCTTGCTTCGCTTACATCTATTTAGAGAGTTGACAGGAATTGGTCATTCACATGGTTAGTCATAAAATCCTGCATAAAACTTGTAGATCACTGAATATGATATGTTTGATTCCTTGCAATAGTGTTGCGATATAAAGATGGTGATATTAGAGTCATGCTAGTGGGTAATTGTGGATTGTAGAAATACTTGTGTTGAAGTTTGTGATTCCTGTAGCATGCACATATGGTGAACCGATATGTAACGAAGTCGGAGCATGATTTATTTATTGATTGTCTTCCTTATGAGTGTCGGTCGGGGACGAGCGATGGTCTTTTCCTACCAATCTATCCCCCTAGGAGCATGCGTCCAATGCTTTGTTTCGATAGCTTCTAGACTTTTGCAGTAAGTATTTGAGTTCTTTATAACTAATGTTGAGTCCATGGATTATACGCACTCTCACCCTTCCATCATTGATAGCCTCTTCGGTACCGTGCATTGCCCTTTCTCACCTCGAGAGTTAGTGCAAACTTCACCGATGCATCCAAACCCCGTAATACGATACGCTCTATCACACATAAGCCTCCTTATATCTTCCTCAAAATAGCCACCATACCTACCTATCATGGCATTTCCATAGCCATTCCGAGATATATTGCCATGCAACTTCCATCATCATCATGTACATGACTTGAGCATTCATTGTCATATTGCTTTGCATGATCGTAAGATAGCTAGCATGATGTTTTCATGGCTTGTCCGTTTTTGATGTCACTGCTATGCTAGATCATTGCACATCCCGGTACACCGCCGGAGGCATTCATATAGAGTCATATCTTTGTTCTAGTATCTAGTTGTAATATTGAGTTGTAAGTAAATAAAAGTGTGATGATCATCACTATTAGAGAGTTGTCCCAGTGAGGAAAGGATGATGGATACTATGATTCCCCCACAAGTCGGGATGAGACTCCGGACGAAAAAAATAAAAATAAAAATAAAATTAAGAGGCCAAAAAAAGAGAGAGCCAAAAAAACAAAACAAAAAAACAAAAAAGAGAGAAAAAGAGACAAGGGGCAATGCTACTATCCTTTTACCACACTTGTGCTTCAGAGTAGCACCATGTTCTTCTTATAGAGAGTCTCTTGACTTATCACTTTCATATACTAGTGGGAATTCATTATAGAACTTGGCTTGTATATTCCGATGATGGGCTTCCTCAAATGCCCGAGGTCTTCATGAGCAAGCAAGTTGGATGCACACCCACTTAGTTTTCAGTTTGAGCTTTCATACACTTATAGCTCTTAGTGCATCCGTTGCATGCCAATCCCTACTCCTCGCATTGACATCAATTGATGGGCATCTCCATATCCCGTTGATTAGCCGCGTCAATGTGACACTTTCTTCCTTTTTGTCTTCTCCACACAACCTCCACCATCAAATTCTAGTCCACCTATAGTGCTATATCCATGGCTCACGCTCATGTATTGCGTGAAAGTTGAAAAGGCTTGAGAACATTAAAAGTATGAAACAATTGCTTGGCTTGTCATCGGGGTTGTGCATGATGAAATACTTTGTGTGATGAAGATGGAGCATAGCCAGACTATATTATTTTGTAGGGATAACGTTCTTTGGCCATGTTATTTTGAGAAAGACATGATTGCTTTATTAGTATGCTTGAAGTATTATTATCTTAATGTCAAATGATAGACTATTTCTTTGAATCACTCGTGTCTTAATATTAATGCAATGATCCGATTATATGATAAAGATTATGCTAGGTAGCATTCCACATCAAAAAATATCTTTTTTATCATTTACCCACTCGAGGACGAGCAGGAATTAAGCTTGGGGATGCCGATACGTCTCCGTCGTATCTATAATTTTTGATTGTTCCATGCCAATATTCTACAACTTTTACATACTTTTGGCAACAATTTATATGATTTTCTTGGACTAACATATTGATCCAGTGCCCAGTGCCAGTTCCTGTTTGTTGCATGTTTTTTGTTTCACAGAAAATCCATATCAAACGGAGTCCAAACGGCTTAAAAACTTACAGAGATTTTTTTGGAATATATGTGAATTTTGGGATGTGGAATCAACGCATGACGATGCCCGAGGGGCCCACAAGGGTGAGGGGCGCGCTCCAGGGGGTAGGGCGCGCCCTGGGACCTTGTGGCCACTCCGTAAGGCGGTTGGTGCCCTTCTTTCGCTGCAAGAAAGCTAATATCCATATAAAAATCATGTTAAAATTTCAGCCCAATCGGAGTTACGGATCTCCGGGAATTTAAGAAACGGTGAAAGGGCAGAATCTGGGAACGCAGAAACAAAAGGAAACAGAGAGAGAGATCCAATCTCGGAGGGGCTCCCGCCCCTCTGCCACCATGGAAGCCAAGGACCAGAGGGGAAACCCTTCTCCCATCTAGGGGGAAGGTCAAGGAAGAAGAAGAAGAAGGGGGGCTCTCCCCCCTCTCTCCTGGTGGCACCGGAACGCCGCCCGGGCCATCATCGTGACCGCGATCTACACCAACAACTTCACCACCGTCATCACCAACTCTCTCCCCCTCTATGCAGCGGTGTAACACCTCTTCTCCCCGCTGTAATCTCTAATTAAACATGGTGCTCAATGCTATATATTATTTCCCAATGATGTATGGCTATCGTATGATGTTTGAGTAGATCTGTTTTGTCCTATGGGTTCATTGATGATCGTGATTGGTTTGAGTTGCATGTTTTATTATTGGTGCTGTCCTATGGTTCTATCCGTGTCGCGCAAGCATGAGGGATCCCCATTGTAGGGTTTGCAATATGTTCATGATTCGCTTATGGTGGGTGGCGTGAGTGACAGAAGCACAGACCCGAGTAAGTAGGTTGTTTGCCTATAGGAATAAAGAGGACTTGATACTTTAATGCTACGGTTGGGTTTTACCTTAATGATCTTTAGTAGTTGCGGATGCTTGCTAGAATTCCAATCATAAGTGCATATGATCCAAGAAGAGAAAGTATGTTAGCTGATGCCTCTCCCTCACATAAAATTGCAATAATGATTACCGGTCTAGTTATCGATTGCCTAGGGACAAATAACTTTCTCGTGACAAAAAGCTCTCTACTAAAACTAACTTAGTTGTGTCTTTATCTAAACAGCCCCTAGTTTTTACTTATGTTATCTTTATTATCTTCCAAACCTATCCTATCACACCTACAAAGTACTTCTAGGTTCATACTTGTTCTAGGTAAAGCGAACGTAAAGCGTGCGTAGAGTTGTATCGGTGGTCGATAGAACTTGAGGGAATATTTGTTCTACCTTTAGCTCCTCGTTAGGCTCATCGGAAGAGGCTACAACTGATCCCCTATACTTATGGATTATCAGTAATCCCTATCTCCTCTGACTCAAAACCCTTGGCAAGGCAGAAAACTCGGCGGGTCATCCGGAAGGTGTAATTTTCTCATCCTCTTGCTTACTTGGATCCCAACTTTCTTTTGAAGAAACAGCAACATGAAGCAAGACGCCCGACTCGTAGCGGCGGCTCTCAAGATCTTATCTCCGGCTTACCTAATACGCCGGCTCCTCGCAAACGTCATCATGAGGTGCCTCATAACTTAGACTCTCTTTATCCATTAGCCGGCCAAATACACCAACCTCTTACTCCTTCCAACTCAAATTATCAGAAAACGCCTCCATCATCTGGTGACTCTTCTGGGACATAGATGCCCGTCTTGAAAGTTGCCCAAGGGTAAGTACCTCCATTTGACTATCAATTGATTTGTTATGTCATACTCATATACTTTGTATCTTTGTTGCAGAGGAGTGGCAAAGGCTAGCAAGAAACAGAAGTTGGGCGGTCTTCAAAAGATCCTAAAAATACTAAGCCGGAGAAACAATCTACCGACGTCGCCGAGGCCCACACTCAAGATCCAGAAGAGCCCAATAATGACCCGCCACCATCAGCTGATGCTACCATCCCTGAGCAGATGGATGTGGAAGTTAACCCGGCGGCCAGTCATGACTCGCCAAGCCCTAAGTCGCCAGTTTCTTCGAAGCCGGCTGAAGAGATCCCTTCTGATAAGTTTGCCGAAGATGTCATCATCACTGGAACGGGCTATACAGAGCGGGGGAATCTTTCTGTCTTGGACAAACATAATGCAAAAGAAGAGCCGCCAGTAGAAGACAAAAGCAAGTTGAGGCTGGATCTGGAGAGTTATGCCACCCTCACTTCAAGTGACATTCATGCAGGTTAACTGAGCTGCCTTCACACTAGCCGTGAAATGGAGGCCGACTTAGTAAACCTCCTGAAGGAACGTTATGAGGTACATTCCTAACCCTTTTCCACATATATTCATATAGCTGCCAAGTCTAGAGAATAGGAAAAAACTGAGTATGCTATAGAGTTCATAATAATATTCAAACTGTAGCCTTTCGGGGCCGACTTATCCCTTAAGGTCCAAATCT
The DNA here is from genome assembly GCF_018294505.1 of Triticum aestivum. Taxonomy (NCBI): domain Eukaryota; kingdom Viridiplantae; phylum Streptophyta; class Magnoliopsida; order Poales; family Poaceae; genus Triticum; species Triticum aestivum. The sequence continues at coordinate 167,333,995 of NC_057802.1, read as the reverse complement.
GTAGCCCCCAAGGGCCAGCTTAAACTGACAAGTTGAGCTGGGACTTAGAACCACTTAAGAAATCCAAACACGTAGCCCCCAAGGGCCAGCTTAAACTGACAAGTTGAGCTGGGACTTAGAACCACTTAAGAAATCCAAACACGTAGCCCCCAAGGGGCAGCTTAAACTGACAAGTTGAGCCGGGTCCTGAAAATTTTGAAACAACCTGCATTAGCCCCCGAGTGCCAAGTATATTGTTGGCAATGTGCTTGGGACAGAATTATGATGCAGTAATCGCAAGTGGGCGACTTAAAGAAAAACATCAAGACCCAGCAAGCAGAAACTTCCAAAGCCAAGTCAGAACTGAAGGCCTCATTAGAAGCAACTGAAAAGTTGAAAGCAGGTTTTGATATTGAGAGGGCCGGCTGGGAGACTAAGAAGGCCGCGCTGGCGAAAAGGGATGAAGATGCTGAGGCTGCAGTTAAGCCAGTGACTGAAGAGTTATCTGGCTTAAAGCAACATATTATTCAAATGACAGCTGCCATCTTTGGTAAGTAGAACATGTCAATCTGGTTCTTTAACCCACCGGACATCTCTTATGTGTATAAAAAGTCTAACCCGCCGGTGACTCTTGTCTTTAACAAGCGCAAGGAGTGCTAGCCTTGGCCAAGACATGATATTGAAGCTGAAGGCCATCTATTCCTTAACTAAAAATCTATACAGTGGCACCCTCTGCAGTCTTGTGACCTTGGGGAGCAACAGAAAACCGCCAAGTCGGATCAAGTTTGTGTTGGATCACTTTGTAACTATCCGAATCCAGATTGACGAACAAAGACTATCAGCTGCCCGAGCCGGAGCCATCCTTGCACTTGGCCGGCCAAAGCCTGGCAATCAAAGCTTGACCCGGAGGAGATAGCCACCGGGTGCCCGGAATTTAAAGATGACGAGTCACCTTTTGAAGAGAAGGACTTCAACTGCTGTGTTCGAGTGATGCGACCGGTGGCTTGTAAACTTGTGGAAGAATTAAATTTGAACAACTACACGACGGCTTACGACAGCAACAATCAGAATATTAAGCCGCATGCCCACAACATTTTCAATCTCATTCCTCCTCAGCATAAGCATATCTTTGCTCCTGATGTTGATCACTCTATTATACTCAATGATGAAGCTACTTTCGAGGCCTTAACTGGCATCGACTAGACGTCACCTAACCTCCAGATGGCCGAAGAAGAAGAGCTGATGCGGGATGACCCGGAGTCATCAACTCGCCATGAAGAAAACCAATGATGAACCAGGAGGCTCTCAGGCCAGGGTACAAGGTCTCCTCTCCAGAAAACACCTGGCTGCAAACTTATGGGCTTATAACAGCCTTGTAATAGAGTAGTCTTTTGAAATAATGATCCACCTTGTCATGCCATCGTGCATGTTAACTGTTGAAATACCAGGTTTAATCTTTTATGATAGGCTTGATCTGATTGCTCATGCGAGCCATAGCAGCAATTTTACTTGTTTCTCAAACTCTGCATATCCTGCCAAAAGAGGTTAAACACATGCCCTGGCGACTTAACATAAAAAACTAGGGCGGGTTATAATCCGAAAATATTCAAGCATGAGCTTCCACACACTGGCGATTTAAAGTTAGAACCAGGGCGGGTTATAACCTGAAATAGTCGATCATAACTATCATAACCCGGAACCAGGCGACCTAGGGATCTCAAAATCGGAACTTTTGAAAACATAAAAGCATCTGAAAATCCAAACCAAAAATATGCAAATCTCGAAAATTCACTAGGCCAGCTGCTAAGGCAGGGCCAAAAAAGGTGGCTTATAAGCCGCATATTTTCTTGCAAGGCCACAACAGTCGTTTGGCACTCATGCCTCATGTTTTTTTGAAGGCCGCAACAGTCATTTGGCACTCAGGCCTCATGTTTGCTTTCAAGGCCGCAACAGCCGTTTGGCACTCAGGCCACATGATTGCTTTCAAGGCCACAACAGCCGTTTGGCACTCAGGCCACATGATTGCGTTCAAGGCCGCAACAGCCGTGGTTTGACCTAGCTCACTGTCAGCTGGCTCTCACATGACACAAGCCGCCGTTTTAAATTTAACAAGTTCAGGGTCTTTAAAAAGATTAACTGTTTAGAGTTTGGCGGGTCACCTGGTGGAGTAGCAAGTTGCAAACAGGCAGGAAAAACCTATAAAAAGTGGCATTTAAGCCGGCCAAGAGGGTATGAAAGCTAAACCCAGTGGTTGGAAGCCCCCAAGTGACCTTATGATCAATCAATAAAGGTTCAGATACTCAGAAATGAAACGACAGAGGCCCCGTAATTTCGGGGCTGCCGGCTTTATTATATTGATCATAAAAATTATATACATTGACAAAAGTATGTACAAAGGTAAGAACTGGCGGCTCAAGTGTAGTATGGTCGAAGGTGTGCAATATTCCATGGACGGCGGGTCTCCTCCTCCGACTTGCAAGAATCCTTGTGCTCACGCACATCAATGAGTTAATACGACCCGTTGTTCAGGTTCTTGCAGACCACAAAGGGTCCTTCCCAAGGTGGGGATAACTTGTGCATATCTGTTTGGTCTTGGATGAGCTGGAGCACCATGTCGCCTTCTTGAAAAGTTCGGGTCTCAACTCTGCGGCTATGATAGCGAGGCAGATCTTGTTGATATATCGTCGAACGAGCCGCCGCCAGGTCACGGTCCTCATCCAAAGCATCGAGTGCATTTTGATGTGCTATTTCATTATCAGCTTCAACATAAGCCGCCACACGAGGTGAGTCATGATGGATATCACTTGGAAGAACCGCCTCTGCACCATAAACCATGAAGAAAGGTGTATAGCCTGTTAACCTATTGGGGGTGGTATTGATACTCCAAAGTACTGAAGGTGCCTCCTCAACCCAACAACCCAGCGTTCGCTGCGAAGAAACCATAAGACGGGGCTTGATACTTCTCAAGATTTTTTGATTAACCCTCTCAGCTTGACCATTAGACTGCGGATGAGCCACAGAAAAGACATCAAGACGAATATGCTCTCATTGACAGAATTCCCTCATAGCACCCTTAGACAGATTAGTGCCATTATCAATTATGATACTATGAGGGTAACCAAAAAGGTAGATAATTTTCTTAACAAACTGAATTGTCGTTGCCGCATCACACTTGCTAACCGGCTCTGCTTCAACCCACTTGGTAAATTTGTCAACTGCCACCAAGAGGTTGGTTTTCTTATCCTTAGACCTCTTGAAAGGTCCAACCATATGAAGCCCCAGACGGCAAACGACCAAGTAATTGGAATCATCATAAACTCTTGAGCCAGCACATGAGCCCGTCGAGAAAATTTCTGACATCCACCACACTTACTAACGACATCCTCTGCATCAGCATGAGCCGTCAACCAGTAAAATCCATGAAAAAAGCTTTAGCCACGAGAGATTTAGAGCCGGCATGATGACCACAATCACCTTCATGGATTTCTCTTATAATCTCACGGCCCTCTTCAGGAGAAACACAACGCTAAAACACACCTCTGACGTTGCATCGGTGTAACTCGCCATTGGCAATAGTCATAGACTTAGACTGCCGGGTTATCTGCCTGGCCAAAGTTTCATCCTCAGGTAACTCGCCCTGGGTCATATAAGCCAAATAGGGAAGTGTCCGATCAGGAATAGCATGGAGAGCCGCCACTAACTGAGCCTCCGCGTCACGAATAGCCAGATCCTATTCTGATGGTAACTTGACTGAAGGATTATGCAATAGGTCAAGAAACACATTAGGGGGTACCGGCTTATGTTGAGACCCAAGCCGACTCAAAGCATCAGCCGCCTCATTCTTCCTTCGATCAAGGTGCTCCACCTGATATCCCTTGAAGTGACCAGCAATATTATCAACCGCCCAACGATAAGCCGCCATGAGCGGGTCTTTAGAATCCCAAGTGCCTCAAACTTGCTGAGCTACCAGATCCGAGTCGCCAAAACACCTGACCCGTCTTAAGTTCATCTCTTTGGCCATTCGAAGGCCATGGAGGAAAGCCTCATACTCAACTGCGTTAGTAGTACAAGGAAACATCAACCTTAGAACACAGCAAAATTTGTCACCTCATGGGGAAGTCAAAATAACTCCAGCCCCCGAGCCTTCTAATTGCCTGGGCCCATCAAAGTGAATAGTCCAATATGTGTTATCAGGATTCTCCTCAGGTGTCTGCAACTCTGTCCAGTAATTGATGAAATCCACAAGAGCCTGAGACTTAATAGCTGTCCTTGGCACATATTTCAAACCATGGGGACCGAGCTCAATGGCCCACTTAGCCACTCGGCCTATAGCCTCTCTGTTCTAAATAATATACCCCAAAGGAGCAAAACTGACCACAGTAATAGGATGGCGAAGAAAATATTGCTTCAACTTACGACTGGCCATGAACACCCCGTATACCAGTTTCTGCCAATGTGGGTATCGTTGTTTAGACTCAATTAACACCTCACTAACATAATAAGTCGGCCTCTGTACTGGGTACTCCTTACCCGTCTCCTTGCGTTCCACCACAATCGCCACACTAACAACCCTACTGTTAGCCGCTACATATAGGAGCAAAAGTTCTTTCTCAATGGGAACCGCAAGGACGGGCGGCTCAGCTAACTGCTTTTTGAGCGCCTCGAATGCCTCATTAGCAGTATCACTCTAGAAAAAGTGATCTGTTTTCTTCATCATCTGGTACAAAGGAATTGCCTTCTCCCCCAGACGGCTTATGAACCGGCTTAAAGCCGCGATATGACCCGCCAATCGTTGTACATCATTGATACATGCCGGCTTAGCCAATGAAGTGATAGCTTTAATCTTCTCCGGGTTAGCTTCAATGCCCCTATCTGAGACTATAAAACCCAAGAGCTTGCCTGCGGGCACACCAAAAACACACTTGGCCGGGTTAAGCATCATCCTATAGACCCAGAGATTATCAAAGGTCTCCTTCAAATCATCCAACAGAGTCTCCTTCTTTCTGGATTTGACAACAATATCATCCACATAAGCATGAACATTGCGTCCAATCTGGTTATGAAAACAGTTCTGGACACAACGTTGATAAGTCACCTGCGCACTTTTGAGCCCAAAAGGCATAGAAACATAGCAGAAAGCTCCAAAAGGTGTGATGAAAGACGTCTTCTCTTGGTCTTAACTACCATTTTGATCTGATGATAACCAGAATAAGCATCCAGGAAGCACAAACGGTCACAACCCGCCATGGCATCTATGATCTGATCAATACGGGGAAGAGCAAAAGGATCAGCTAGACAAGCCTTATTGAGGTCTGTATAATCCACACACATACGCTAGGTGCCATTTTTCTTAAGCACCAACACAGGGTTAGCCAACCACTCAGGATGAGAAACTTCAATGATGAACCCGGCCGCCAAGAGCCGGGCCACCTCTTCTCCAATAGCCTTACGTCGCTCTTCATTAAAATGGTGAAAGAACTGCTTCACCGACTTATACTTAGGATCAATATTAAGAGTATGATCAGCGAGTTCTCTCAGTACACCCGACATGTTTGAAGGCTTCGATGCAAAGATGTCCCGATTCTCATGGATGAACTCGATGAGCGTGCCTTCCTATTTCAGATCCATGTTAGCACTGATGGTGAACTGCTGAGATGAGCCGTCGGGGACAAAGTCAACCTGCTTAGTATCATCAACCAACTTAAACTTCAACAAAGGGTCTTGCTCAGTGGTCGGCTTCTTCAAAGGGGACATATCAGCCGAGTCAACATTATGTTTATAAAATTGAGCTCCTCCGTAGCACAAGCCGACTCAGCATACGCAACATCTCCTTCCTCACAATCAATTGCAATTCTTCGATCGCCATGGACTATAATCGTGCCCTTACGCCCTGGCATTTTCAGCTATAAGTAAACATAACAAGGCGGCGCCATAAACTTGGAGTAAGCCAGCCGCCCAAACAAGGCATGATAAGGGCTCTTGATTTTAACCACTTCAAACCACAACGTCTCTGCTATGTAATCGTGATCATCACCAAAGGCCACTTCCAAAGCAATCTTCCCAACTGGGTACGTTGACTTACCAGGTACCACACAATGAAAAACTATAGAGGACGGTTTGAGCTCCTTATCAGTTAAATTCATCCCGCGGAAAGTATCATAATAAAGGATATTGATACTACTGCCCCCATCCATGAGCACTTTAGTGAACTTATAACCCCCAACCTGAGGAGCTACCACCAATGCTAGTTGACCCAGATTCTCAACCCGGGGTGGGTGATCCTCTCTACTCCATGTGATTGGATGCTCTGACCACCGCAAATATTGAGGTACCGTTGGCTCAATCTCACTGACCGCTGTTAAGCTCCTGATCACTGTTAAGCTGCTTTGGATTGCTCTGGTATCTTGACTGATGTTGCTAGTTACCCTGACTAGACTGTTGGCTATAACCACCCTGGTTGCCTTTGTCCTTGATACCCAGAATTTGAGCCGCCACCACTAAAACCGGGCCCCTGTGAGCCGGATCCTGATCCGCCAGGCGGGCCATTATTGTTGCCATGATTCTGATTGAAGGTAGAATTCCTGCACTCCTTCATGACAAAATATTCCTTCCAAGCGTGAGTTGACGACTGACTGGGCAGACTATGCTTTGGGCAAGGGTCATTAAGCGTTGCCTCAAGGTTAAATTTTGGACCTCCAAATTGCAGGGGGGGTCTAGATATGCAATGCATGTATCTAGCGAGAGAGGGTGGGAGAGAGAGAGAGAGCTCGGCATGGAGTGTAATGGCGGGTGTGTGAGAGAGATACATTTGTTATCAGAGTGGAAAAAGGGGGTTGTGTAGTTGAGAGAGTTAGAGATCGAAACATGGAGAGAAAGAATGAACGTGTGTCGAAAACCAATAGCTTTGTAAGGTGGTTAGGAGAGGAAAATTGATCGATACAGGAAGTATGTAGCGTGTGTGCCGAGGGGGGGGGGCTAAAAACAACATTTCAATGTAGATAGTACTAGACTTAATATTGACGTTTCAATCTAGTGTACATTGTAAGATTTGAATTGAGGACCATGCATATGGCTTCCGTAATTATTTCGAATTCGTGCCATACTAGGTTTGGAAAAGTTGACATTGACTCGATTGTTGTGGTATTTTGTATGTGTGTGGTCATATGCTTGAATCCATCCAAAGTTTTCTCACTACCATGGTGTTCATCTTATACATATGAATTTGTATTAAAAAAGTAGCATGGATACCATGAAATGCGAAATCCACGTTAGAATTGGAGATCGCTATGTGCCACAAACTCTAATCCAAAGAACTCCTCATTAATTAATTTATAGTATCTCGTTTCGACGGACTAATTATTTGCAAGGAAAAGACGGGCATGGTAATACATACAGATTCGCTGGCCAATGAAAGAAGATTCGTTTGCATTCTCAAATGTAGGCGCACCAGGCAGACCACGGTCATGTCATGGTGGTCGCCTGTGTCGTACGAATGCTAGCACCTAGCCACCACCCCCTCCCTCCCCCACGCCCAAAAAAAAGAACGACGACAAAAAAGTTCGCGCTTCCATGCATGTTTCGGATTGAAATATCTGGTGGCCCCAATTCCAGCCCTGCACAATCTCCCTTCTCCACCGTCCCCTTCCGCGCCCAGAGCGCTCAAATCCCTAATTTCGCCGCCAACCCAAGAAAAATTCGAATCGCGCCTCATCTCATCTCTTTCCCCACCTCTGTGTCGGACGACGACGAAGACGACGGGCACGCTTCACCACTGCACCGGAGCTACCTCATCTACACCCTCGTCCACCGCACCGGGTGGTCCACTGACAATGTCGACCACCACAGCCAATGTCCCTCACAGACACCGAGTTCCACCACATCAGGTGCGCTTCACTGACATCATCTCCCACCTCACTGGGGCTACTTCACCAAGCACATCGTCGCACCTCCACCCCCCCCCCCCCCCGAGGCCGTTGGGGTTTCACCGATGGCCTCGTCCACCGCATTGTAGCGCTCTGCTGCTGCTCAAGATTTGCATCCGTGCACGGCCAGCCAACACCAGCGCATCACCCTCAACGGCTCTGATGTGACCCGCACTCTAGGCGAGCAAGCCCAAACGCCGGCCCGAACTAGGTATCCACATATCACTCCCATGTGCACTATTCCGACGATGTTTGGATATCCTTTTAGTGTGCCTTAGTTTACACGCCTATGAAACTCTGACTTTAACTCTTATTTCTTCTGGAGATATCATCTGAAATAAGAAAAACCATTTTTTAGCGAAGCATGACAGCGCTATGGAATCTGGTACACATCCTGCACGCTAGTATAACCTTGTAAGTACCTGTCCTTCAGTACAACAGTAAGGTCGATTCCCCTTATTTGATCAACCATTCACCGTGCCAAAAATGCAGAGAGGGATGCAAGGAGCACAATGCCTGCACATCCAAGCAAGTGGTAGCATGGACTTGTACATGGAACATCCCAAGCGCAAGTAGAGGTGCAGTGAGCCTATAAAACGAGCTAGCGTAAGTTCCTGCATTTCATTTAATTCATATTGCCCTGAGTGTATGACTTGTCTGTAGTGGCGGATCCACGAATTCAAGTTACCAGGGGAGGAAATTTTACTTAAAAAATACAAAGGCACTTTTACTCCGGAAATCAACATAACTTGAGAAATGTGAAGCTACATGCACTTTGAAAACAAGCTAATGATCCAAAGTCTTTCCAGATTGTAAAACACTAGATGATGTAAGCACCAAAAAACACAAAATACAACATGGTGTACAAGGACTACTAAAATGGACTGTACCTACTTGAATTATTCGTCTTTTGGTGAAAATATCCAAGTCTAGTTGCACCTATAACCAGTGTGCAAACTGCATATCAATATATCTATCTTGCACAAGTATGCCAATAGTTCTAAACAATAGATTAGAAAAGTATTTATGATAGGTTGTCATGACACGGGGACGTTGTGCTAGATGGCCTCGACATTTCCTCAAGCCATGAAAATGCACTATAATTTTCTTGTCATCCATTCCTGCAAATCTCTATCTCTCTCTCAACATAGCAGATCATCATAAGACACTACTGATGTCTGCTAGAATACGTCGGTATTTCCCCGAAGAGGAAGGGATGATGCAGCACAGAGACAGTAGGTATTTCCCTCAGTGATGAGACCAAGGTTATCGAACCAATAGGAGAACCAAGCAACACTACGTAAACAACACCTGCACACAAATAACAAATACTCGCAACCCGACATGTTAAAGGGGTTGTCAATCCCTTTCGGGTAACGGCACCAAAAATTGGCAAACGGACGTGAGAAAGTTGTAATAATTTGATAGATTGATCTCGCGGGAACGCGAGATAAAATAAATTGCAGCAAGGTATTTTTGTATTTTTGATTTAATAGATCTGAAAATAAAAGAAAATAAACATAGATAGCAAAGGCAAATATAATAAAGAAGAGACCCGGGGGCTGTAGATTTCACTAGTGGCTTCTCTCGAGAAAAATAGCAAACGGTGGGTAAACAAGTTACTGTTGGGCAATTGATACAACTTCAAATAATCATGACGATATCCAGGCAATGATCATTATATAGGCATCACGTCCAAGTTTAGTAGACTGACTCCTGCCTGCATCTACTACTATTACTCCACACATCGACCGCTATCCAGCATGCATCTAGTGTATTAAGTTCATGGAGAAACATAGTAATGCAATAAGAACGATGACATGATGTAGACAAGATCTATTTATGTATAAATAGACCCCATCTTGTTATCCTTAATAGCAACGATACATACGTATCGGTTCCCCTTCTGTCACTAGGATCCAGCATCGTAAGATCGAACCCATCACAAAGCACCTCTTCCCGTTGCAAGATAAATAGATCGAGTTGGCCAAACAAAACCCAAATATCAGAGAAGAAATACGAGGCTATAAGCAATCATGCATATAAGAGATCAAGGAAGACTCAAATAACTTTCATGGATAAAAAGATAGATCTGATGATAAACTCAAAGCTCATCCGATCCCAACAAACACACCGCAAAAGAGTTACATCATATGGATCTCCAAGAGACCATTGTATTGAGAATCAAGAGAGAGAGAGGAAGCCATCTAGCTACTAACTATGGACTTGTAGGTCTACAATGAACTACTCACGCATCATCGGAGAGGCACCAATGGACAAGATGAACCCCTCGTGATGGTGTCTAGATTGGATCTGGTGGTTCTGGAACTTGCGGCGGTTGGAAAATGACTTAGAGATAAAAACATAGAGATAAAAACATTCTGAGAGGCATACTTTTACCACCAAAGAAAATGACTTAGAGCTCCCAGCACTTTCCATGCTAAATATATCATAGGCGGTTCCCAAACAGAAAATAAAGTTTATTCCTTTATCAACCATACTTTCACTTTCCATGGCTAGCCGTATCCACGGGTGCCTTCCATACCAACACTTTCCAAGGAATTTATTATTTGACAACATAAAGTAATTCATTTTTCATTTTGGGAATGGGCATCCCTAATACCTTCTCCTTACTCTCGTAAAATGACAAGTGAATAAACACTCATTGTGAGAATAACACATCTAGCATGGAAAATATCGGCCAGCCCTCACCGCCTCGTGAGCGGTACGAGCACAAAAAAGAGAAATTTATTTTGAAAATTAGAGATGGCACATACAAATTTGCTTAGAACGGCAAAAGAATGGTGCATATAGGTAGGTATGGTAGACTCATGTGGCAAAAATGGTTTAAAGGATTTTGGATGCACAAGTAGTGATCATACTTAGTGCAAATGAAGGCTAGCAAAAGATTGAGAAGCATCCAACCAAGAAACGAATAATCTCACAAGTGAGCATTGAGCATAGTTAACACCGAATAATGCACCACAAGTAGGATGTAATTTCATTGCATAACTATTGACTTTCGTGCTTGCATAGGGAATCACAAACCTTAACACCAATATTCTTACTAAAGCATAATTACTCATCAACATGACTCACATATCACATCATCATATCTCAAAACTATTACAAGGAATCAAGTTTATTTTGTCCAATGATCTTCATGAAAGTTTTTATTATATCCTTCTTGGATATCTATCACTTTGGAACTAATTTTCATGTGTTGCTTTTGATAAGCTCAAACAAATATAAGTGAAGATCATGAGCATAATATTTGTTTCTCTCAAATTTATTTAAGTGAAGAAAGAGAGAATTTCTTGAAAATTTTACTAACTCCCAAAAAATCTAAGTGAAGCAAGAGAGTATTTCTTCAAAAAATACTAAAGCACACCATGCTCAAAAAGATATAAGTGAAGCACTAGAGCAATTCCATAGCTCATAAAGATTTAAGTGAAGCATAGAGAGCAATTCTAACAAGTCATGGCATAATTTTGGCTCTCTCAAATAAGCGTGTCCAGCAAGGAATCAAGACTTAGAATAGAAAGCAAAACAAGAAAAGACTCATATCATACAAGACGCTCCAAGCAAAACTCATAGTATGTGACGAATAAAAATATAGCTTCGAGTAAAATACCGATGATCGTTAGAAGAAAGAGGGATGCCACTCGGGGCATCCCCAAGCTTAGTTGCTTGCTTCTCTTTGGATAATAGCTTGGGATGCCATGGGCATCCCCAAGCTTAGGCTCTTCTTACTCCTTATTCCTTCATCCGCCGTAACATCACCCAAAACTTGAAAACTTCAATCACACAAAACTCAACAAAATCTTCATGAGATCTGTTAGTATAAGAAACCAAATCACTACTATAAGTACTATTGCAGCCCATTCATATTTTATTCTTGCATTATATCTACTGTATTCCTACTTTCTATGGAAAAACTCTTCAAAGAAAACCATAGAATCATCAAAACAAGCACACAACGCAAAGAAAACAGAGTCTGTAAAAAACAGAACAGTCTGTAGAAATTTGAATTGTTCGAATACTTCTGTAACTCCAAAAATTCTGAAAAATTAGGACAACCTGAGCAATTTGTATATCAATCTACTATAAAAAATCACAATTTTTAGTCGCTTCTGTGATATTTAAAAATTGTTACTCTGGATGCAAACGTTTCTGTTTTTCAGCAAGATCAAAGAAACTATCAACTAAGAAGATCATAAAGGCTTTGCTTGGCACAAACACCAACTAAAACACAAAAAACACAATCATAACAGTAGCATAATTATGCAAACACTCAAGAACAGAAAGCAAAAGACAAAAATAAATTTTATTCATTGGGTTGCCTCCCAACAAGTGCTATCATTTCACGCCCCTAGCTAGGCATAAAGCGAGGATCTAAGTTTTGTCATCCATAGTTTTGGCAACTTTTGTAAGGGCTTTCTTAAACTCGGGAGGCTCTTTGCGCTTCCCTAAATTCTCAGGAAAATAAACCATCTTTAGATCGAAAATATCCAATCACTTATTGCAGAGGGTGATCAAGGTATTCATGCGATTGATACTACCATTAAGATGTTTCAGGGGTTCGTTATATTTTTGCAATTCAACCATATGTTTATGCAAATCACCAAGTTTGTCCAACATTTGAACTCCCTCTGTGGTGAAAGGAAACCCATTCTTTTGAGGTAGAACCTCCGGAATTCCTTCTAAAATTTCATAGGCAGCATTAGCATCAAGCTCAATAAAATTCCCTTTAGCGGCAATCTAAGAGTTGTCTATGATGCAAAGCCAATCCTATATAAAAATTATGAAGCAAGATCTTTGGGTCTCCCTTTAAATTGCAAACACGATAGGATTCCATAAGCCTATACCAAGCATCTTTCAAATTTTCTCCTTGTCGTTGCTTGAAGTATAAAACTTCAAAATCGGGTGATAAAGGAGGAGTAGACACGCTAGCCATTATGACTAGAAAGCAAGAACACAGATAAATCCGGCAAGAAAACGGCAAACGAAAAAGAGGGCAAATAAAACGACAAATTTTTCTAAAGTGGGGGAGAGGAAAATGAGAGGCAAATAGCAAATAATGTAAATTGCAAGGAGATGAGATTTTTGATTAGGAACTTGGTAGATGTTGATGATGTCTCCCCGGCAACGGCGCCAGAAATACGCACGTGGCTGGGAGACTATCTTGACGTGACCCTCCCCGGCAACGGCACCAGAAATTCCTTTTGATGTATACTAGACTACGTCGGTATTTCCCCAAAGAGGAAGGGATGATGCAGCACAACGACGGTAGGTATTTCCCTCCGTGATGAGACCAAGGTTATCGAACCAGTAGGAGAACCAAGCAACACGACATAAACAGTACCTGCACACGAATAACAAATTCTCATAACCCGACGTGTTAAAGGGGTAGTCAATCCCTTTCGGGTAACGGTGCTAGAAATTGGCAAACGGACGTGAGAAAGTTGTAACAATTTGATAGATTGATCTCACGGGAACGCGAGATAAAATAAATTGCAGCAAGGTATTTTTGTATTTTTGGTTTAATAGATCTGAAAATAAAAGCAAATAAAAATAGATCGCAAAGGCAAATATAATAAAGAAGAGACCCGGGGACCGTAGATTTCACTAGTGGCTTCTCTCGAGAAAAATAGAAAACGGTGGGTAAACGATATAATGTTGGGCAATTGATAGAACTTCAAATAATCATGACGATATCCAAGCAATGATCATTATATAGGCATCACATCCAAGATTAGTAGACCGGCTCCTGCCTGCATCTATTACTATTACTCCAGACATCGACCGCTATCCAGCATGCATCTAGTGTATTAAGTTCATGGACAAACATAGTAATGCAATAAGAACGATGACATGATGTAGACTAGATCTATTTATGTAGAAATAGACCCCATCTTGTTATCCTTAATAGCAACGATACATACGTGTCGGTTCCCCTTCTGTCACTAGGATCAAGCACCGTAAGATCGAACCCATCACAAAGCACTTCTTCCCATTGCAAGATAAATAGATCGAGTTGGCTAAACAAAACCCAAATATTAGAGAAGAAATACGAGGCTATAAGCAATCATGCATATAAGAGATCAAAGAAGACTCAAATAACTTTCAAGGATAAAAAGATAGATCTGATCATAAACTCAAAGTTCATCCGATCCCAACAAACACACCGCAAAAAGTGTTACATCATATGGATCTCCGAGAGACCATTGTATTGAGAATCAAAAGAGAGAGAGAGGAAGCCATCTAGCTACTAACTACGGACCTGTAGGTCTACAATGAACTACTCACGCATCATCGGAGAGGCACCAATGGACATGATGAACTCCTCCGTGATGGTGTCTAGATTGGATCAGGTGGTTCTGGAACTTGCGGTAGCTGGAATTGATTTTTGTCGAGTCCCCTAGGGTTTCTGGAATATTGGGGTATTTATAGAGTAAAGAGGCGGTCCGGGTGCTACCCGAGGTGGGCACAACCCACCAGGGCGCACCTGGGCCTCCAGGCGCGCCCTGGTGGGTTGTGCTCCCCTCGGAGCACCCCCAGGTGCTTCTTTGGCCCACTAGATGTCTTCTGGTCCATAAAAATCCACAAAAAGTTTGATTGCGTTTGGACTCCATTTGGTATTGATTTCCCGCGATGTAAAAAACATGCAAAAAACAACAACTGGCACTTGGCACTATGTCAATAGGGTAGTACCAAAAAATGATATAAAATGACTATAAAATGATTATAAAGCATCCAAGAATTTTAATGTAACAGCGTGGAACAATAAAAAATTATAGATACGTTGGAGACCTATCAACTACTAGTAAGGTACACGTGCATTGCACGCATGAAATTTGGCAACCAAATTATGAATAAATACCACACTATAGCATGTAAGCTTTGAGTCATATATGCATGATGTAGATGTTTGTTTAGTTCTTATAGTTCATCTCATTCAAAGTCAATTAGTTTTATAAAAAGGTTAAGATTCATGTGATTGTGCATTGTAAATCATAAAGTAAAAGAAATAATGGCAATTCATTTAGAGAAAAAAAAGTTTGGGAAATTATGATACGGAAGATTTTAGAACAAAGGAGAAGTGCTTGTGTTTTGAGGTTTGTGCATTATGCTTAAGTTCAACCATGGAGTCTTCTAGATTGTACATGTGGCAGAATCTGGTGGAATGTAGATCATACCCAACGGCCAGTAGTGCTCGGATTTGCCATCTCTGCACCGTTGGATTGGCTTCATCCAACGACCATCTTTCAGAGTTATTCACACATTATATAGGGGTATATATATAGAAATCCTTCAACGGGAGCTTGCAAAATGCTTGCATTAGATCCCTCATAGACACTATATGTTCATCCCCAGGAGCATGTAAAATGTTTGCATCAAATCCTTCATTAGCAGTCTATTCATCAGACACTTCAGGCTCAAGAACAACATGAGCTTCTATGTTTGCACCGGAAACTCGATTAGACACTCAGGTTCACTCAGTTCAGTATTGATTGGGGGAGTTATAAAATAAGCACAAATTGGTATCATTTTCTTATAGATTCCCTACATACAAGCAGTTTTAGAACACCATCAGGTTTAACTATTGGCCAAAAATTGAACAGTTGAATTAGATATAATCAAGGATGTGATGTACCTGCTCATTGCGCATGTTGCTGATACGTCTCCATCGTATCTACTTTTCCAAACTCTTTTGCCCTTGTTTTGGACTCTAATTTGCATGATGGAACTAACCCGGACTGACGCTGTTTTCAGCAGAATTGCCATGGTGTTATTTTTGTGCATAAATCAAAGTTCTCGAATTGACCTAAAAATTTACAAAGAATTTTTGTGGAATATATAAAAATACTGGCGCAAGAATTAACCAGAGGGGGGCCACCCAGAGGCCACAAGCCCTGGGGGTGCACCCACCCTCTGGGGCGCGCCCTGCAGGCTTGTGGCCCCCCTGGACCTCCTCTAACCCTAACTCCAACTCTATAAGTACCTATTCAGGGAGAGAAAAAAATCAGAGAGAAGGATTCATTGCGTTTTACGATACAGAGCCGGTGCCGCCTCTTGTTCTTCATCGGGAGGGCTGATCCGGAGTCCGTTCGGGGCTCCGAAGAGGGTGATTCGTCTCCATCATCATCATCAACCTTCCTCCATCACCAATTTCATGATGCTCACCACCGGGAGTGAGTAATTCCATCGTAGGCTTGCTGGACGGTGATGGGTTGGATGAGATTTCTCATGTAATCGAGTTAGTTTTGTTAGGGTTTGATCCCTAGTATCCACTATATTCTGAGATTGATGTTGCGATGACTTTGCTATGCTTAATGCTTGTCACTAGGGCTTGAGTGCCATGATTTCATATCAGAACCTATTATATTTTCATGAATATAATTGTGTTCTTGATCCTATCTTGTAAGTTGTAGACACCTATTACGAGTTATGATCCGCATACCCCAAGGTGACAATAATTGGGATTCTTTCCAGTGATTACTGTAGTTTGAGGAGTTCATGTATTCACTAAGTGCTAATGCATTGGTCCATTCTCTATTAAAAGTAGGTCGTAATATCCCTTAGTTTCCATTAGGACCCCGGTGCCACGGGAGGGTAGGATAAAAGATGTCATGCAAGTTCTTTTCCATAAGCACGTATGACTATATATACGGAATACATGTCTACATTATATTGATGAATTGGAGCTAGTTCTGTGTCACCCTAGGTTACGACTGCTACATGATGAATATCATCCAACACAATTATCATTGTCGATCCAATGCCTACGAGCTTTTCACATATTGATCTTTGCTAAGTCACTTTGTCGTTGCCACTGTTACAATCTATACCTACTATTAAAGGGAATATGTATTCTTTGTTTGGTTTAGTCCTTTTTGTTTGGTTTACACATGCTAAGCAATCTGGGCCAGGTACTTGTATGTTGATGGGCTTTCATAGAGACCGCGAAAAATAATTGGGTCAAAATAAATCAACTTTGTGGGAATTAAACACATTACCTCCTTTCTAGCTCTTTGATGTAACAACCAATGACCTATGCGCCTTTCACATTTACTAATCCCAACTCGCTCTAAATATATGAGTGGTAGTCATCATGTTTAGGGTGAGCTAATTCAGCGAATGAGGTAATAAAGGAAGGATTGTGAGCTCAAATAGAATATTTAAATGGATGTGGCTAATTAGAGAAAGGATTATGGGCAAACCGATGGAATAACTAAAAGAAAGATTGTGATCTTAATAAATTCTACATGAAGGATTTGAGATAAAAATGTAGGATAATTAAAAGAAAGAATCTATAGGCTTCAATGTGTTGGGGCTACTAAATTAGAAAAGGAAGGATTTGATTCCCGACTAACACGGATGAGGACGTCATGGTAATTAATGAAAGGATTATACTTAAAGGGCGAGCTAATTAAGCGAATGAGATAATAAAGGAAGGATTGTGGGCTTAAATAGAATATTTAAATGGATGTGGATAATTAGAGAAAGGATTATGGGCAAACCAGTGGAATAACTAAAATAAAGATTGTGATCTTAATAAATTCTACATGAAGGATTTGAGGTAAAAAGGTAGGATAATTAAAATAAAGGATCTATAGGCTTCAATGTGTTGGGGCTACTAAATTAGAAAAGGAAGGATTTGATTCCTGACTAAAACGGGTGAGGACGTAATGGTAATTAATGAAAGGATTATACTTAAATGCCATCAAAAAGATTATACTTAAATGAAATCAGTGGGAGATTACGTCCGACAAAGAAAATTTGAACACGGCTAAATTGCAACGTATTTTTTATGTTCATTTTGTAGAAGGATACAACATGTTCTTCATGGTGAATCCGGTGTTGTGGGACATTATGCTTGCACTAAACATCAATTTCTCCTGTTGCAATGCACGGGCATATGTGCTAGTCACTACAAAACTGCTACTGTTACTTGTGCCACTGTTACCATTACTTCCATACTACTTTGCTACTAAATACTTTGATGCAGCTATTAAGTCTTTCAAGTGTGATTGAATTGACAACTCAACTGCTAATACTAGTGAATATTCTTTGGCTCCCTTGTGTCGAATCAATAAATTTGGGGTGAATACTCTATCCTCGAAAACGGTTGTGATACCCTATACTTGTGGGTTATTAGCTGCTCTTGCAAGCTGCGATTGTCCGTTTGTGCAAGCTCGATGCCATGCTCGTGCTGCCACCGCTGCCTCCCACGCAGGCTACACCCAGAGTTTGATCTTCATCTTCTTGTCCTTCCATTCACTTGAAGCCCGGCGATCGGTGTCCAACGAGGGCGCGAGGAAGAGCTCTGCAGGTCTATCCAGTGGCGGCTAGGTTAGGAGCAAACTAGACAGGAGGCTGGAGCGAACAAATTGGGTATTTTTCCTACCGTCGATCGATATGGGAGGAGCTCGTTTGGGCGACGAGCCTGCTATAGGGCCTGCCTTGCACTTACGTTATCGGCCCATTCAAATTGAAATGTTTTTCTTCATTTTTTACATTGCCTGCTTGTGCGGTGGGACGAACAAAACTAGCCTGGGCCAACCTGGACGACTCAAACTAGGTGCGCACTTTCCAGCCACCCAAGGCACCCGCCCATACCAGCCCCTACGGTGGCACCGCCCCTTTTGCGTGTTGATTGGGGTAGTGAAAAATATTCCAGTGGCACTTTTGATTTACCCACAGAATGGTTGAATTTCTTGTTTCTATGAACTGAGTTCGCTAATAATGTGACGGATGCCAGTCTTTTCATCCTAGTGTAGATTGCTTAGATCTCGATATGCCAAATGTAATCGCATGATATATACTGTAAAAGCCAGTTTGATGTGTGTTGCTACAACTAGTTTGACGACCCATCCTCATATAACATATCAAGGACGCACCATCTTATCAGATTAACCATTCGACTTACCAATGCAGTGTAGGAAGAAAGAAGTATTGGGACTGCGTATCCAAGCAATTGATGCCATGGACTCCTTCGTAGAACCTTGCAAGCGAAAAAGAAGTTGCAGCGTGCCTGTACAAAGAGCTAGCATAAGTTCAGTTACCTGCTTCTCGGAATTTTAGTTAGCCACTAGTTGCAAAATTGTTCAATTACCTTGCTTGGTTTAATTTAGTTTGCTACTGATTACATAATGCCATAGCATGTTAATCCTATTATAGACTGCGCCTATCTATGTGTTTGATACTTACTATTTATAGAATTACTTGTTTGCCTGAACTTAAATAACTACTTAACCACGTAGATAGTTGGTCATATGTACTTCTAGGGTGCAGCAAAATTCATGTGTAATTTATGTTCTGATACCCTGTTTGTTTAAATGGTTTGTTGTTATGACTTGTAGCACTATAGACAGAGAACTATCAGGTTTATATGAGGTACAACATCTTTTTAACTTATATATATATATATATATATATATATATATATGTGCCAGAATCATTTTGTTTACATCAAAGAAATTTACAGATGCCTGTGTTGCTGGTAAATGGTGCCGACTTGTTACTTTATTACGTTGCCAATAACTTGTTAGTTTTACTAGTTCATGTGTATTTAAATTCGTTGCCAAAACTGGTTAGTTTTACTAGTTTGATGTTAGTTTCTTATGGCTCTTGCAACACATTGTTTATGATTGCTAACATTCAAGTTTGCAGGATCCAACTGAAACTCCAATGGCACAATAGGTATGTTTCCAAAAACTTCCTTGTTTACCTGGTTTGCTGCTGTAACTTGCTGCTTTAATCATCTTACCAACTTCAACTTTTCAGGATCCAATTGGAAGTCCAATTGCACAGCAGGTACATTTCAAAAATTTATTTGTGTAACAGGTTTGCTGATGTAACTTGTTGCTGTAATCATCTTACCAACTTCAACTTTTCAGGATCCAATTGGAAGTCTAATTGCACGATAGGTACATTTTCAAAAATATATTTGTGTAACAGGTTTGCTGTTGTAACTTGTTGCTCTAATCAAGTTACTGTCTACTCAACTTTTCAGGATACAAGAGAAACTCCAATGCCACAACACGTGACTTTTGCAAAACTTGTTTGTTTAATTGCTTCGCTACTGCAACCGGTTGCTCTAATCAAGTTACTATCTACTCAACTTTTCAGTATACAAGAGAAACTCCAATGCCACAACAGGTTCCTTTTGCAAAACTTGTTTGTTTAACTGCTTTGCTACTGCAACCAGTTACAATGATGTTAATAACTACTTTTTAGCATCCAATCAAAACTCTTTAATTCCTTGTTTGTTTAACTGGGTTGTTGTTCTAACTCCCAGTTGAGATGTTTTGCTAACTTCAACTTTTCCTAATCCAATCAGAACTTTAATGGCAAAACAGGTTGGCCCAAGATCAAAGAGCGAGGTCCACATGGACGTTGTATCATCCCACAGTAGTGGCACTGGCCCAATCATGCATCATGAATTGCCAACTGCTGATGCTTTAGAGGCTAAACTATTGATAAAAAGAGATTCTGCTTCTGCACTTAGAGATGAAGTACACATGTTGAGGAAGCAAACAACACAATCACAAGCAGCACTCAAGACAACCGTTAAATATTTGGTGGATTTTGATACGTCTCCAACATATCTATAATCTTTGATTGTTCCATGCTATTATATTATCATTCTTAGATGTTTTATAATCATTTTATAGTCATTTTATATCATTTTTTGGTACTAGCCTATTGACATAGTGCCAAGTGCCAGTTGCTGTTTTTTGCATGTTTTTTACATCGCAGGAAATCAATACCAAATGGAATCAAAATGCAGCGAAACTTTTTGTGGATTTTTTGGACCAGAAGACATCCAATGGGCCGAAGAAGCACCTGGGGGGGTGCTCCGAGGGGAGCACAACCCACCAGGGCGTGCCTGGAGGCCCAGGCGCGCCCTTGTGGGTTGTGCTCACCTTGGGTGCCTCCCAAACCGCCTCTTTGCTCTATAAATACCCCAATATTCCAGAAACCCTAGAGGAGTCGACAAAAATCAATTCCATCCGCCGCAATTTCCAGAAACACCAGATCCAATCTAGGCACCATCACGGAGGGGTGCATCATATCCATTGGTTCCTCTCTGTTGATGCGTGAGTAGTTCTTTGTAGACCTACGGGTTCGTAGTTAGTAGCTAGATGGCTTCCTCTCTCTCATTTGATTCTTAATACAATGGTCTCTTGGAGATCCATATGATGTAATTCTTTGCGGTGTGTTTGTTGGGATCGAATGAACTTTGAGTTTATAATTAGATATATCTTTTTATCCATGAAAGTTATTTGAGTCTTCTTTGATCTCTTATATGCATGATTGCTTATAGCCTCGTATTTCTTCTTTGATATTTGGGTTTTGTTTGGCCACTTGATCTATTTATCTTGCAATGGGAAGAAGTGCTTTGTGATGGTTTCGATCTTACGGTGCTTGATCCCGGTGACAGAAGGGGAACCGACATGTATGTATCATTGCTATTAAGGATAACAAGAAGGCGTCTATTTCTACATAAATAGATCTTGTCTACATCATGTCATCGTTCTTTATTGCATTACTCCGTTTCTCCATGAACTTAATACACTAGATGCATGCTGGATAGTGGTCGATGTGTGGAGTAATAGTAGTAGATGGAGGCAGGAGTCGGTCTACTAATCTTGGACGTGATGCCTATATAATGAGCATTGCCTGGATATCGTCATAATTATTTGAAGTTCTATCAATTGCCCAACAGTAATATGTTCACCCACCGTTTGCTATTTTTCTTGAGAGAAGCCACTAGTGAAATCTATGGCCTTTGGGTCTCTTTCTCATATATATTTGCCTTTGCAATCTACTTTTATTTGCTTTTATTTTCAGATCTATTAAACCAAAAATACAAAAATACCTTGCTGCAATTTATTTTATTTGGCGTTCGATCTATCAATATTTACAACTCTCTCACGTACGTTTGCGTATTTCTGGCGCCGTTGCCCGGAAGGGATTGACAACCCCTTTAATACGCCGGGTTGCGAGTATGTGTTATTTGTGTGTAGGTGCTGTTTACGTAGTGTTTCTTGGTTCTCTTACTGGTTCGATAACCTTGGTCTCATCACTGAGGTAAATACCTAACATCACTGTGCTGCATCATCCCTTCCTCTTTGGGGAAGTACTGACATAGTCTAGCAGACATCAAAAGGAATTTCTGGCGCCGTTGCCGGGGAGGATCACGTCAAGATAGTCTCCCGTCAACACGCCAATTTCTGGCGCCGTTGCCAGGGAGACATCATCAACATCTACCAGGTTCCTAATCACAAATCTCATCTCCTCGCAATTTACATTATTTGCCATTTGCCTCTCATTTTCCTCTCCCCCACTTCACAAAAACTTGCCATTCTTATTCGCCCTCTTTTTCGTTCGCCGTTTTCTTGTCAAATCTCATGTTTGCTTGTGTTGCCATGTGTCTTCTATTTGCTTTCATCTTCGCCTGCTAAAAATCAATTGATATGGATCCTCATCCACTTGCTAATCTTTTCAAGAGATCCAATTATGATGAACCAATTGATAGTGAATTGAGTTCACTAGATTATCTTTATGAAGTTTTGCTTGAGATTCATGAATCTGAAAATTGTGAAGAAGTGTTAAAAGAAGGAATTTATAAAGTGATTCATGATAGCTCCTTAGATGAAAAGAATGATTGCAATAATGTTATTATAAATTCTATTAATGTCAATTGTGCTAATATTATGCAAAACCCCAAGCTTGGGGATGCTAATATTGGTATGTCCGCTACTTATTGCAATGATCATGATTGGGGTGATAATGATTCTTATGATCTTGAAAATTTATTTAAACCTCATGATGAACATGCTTGCGATAATATTAAAAGTGGGTTTGGAAGAGAGTCAACTTTAGGAAAAAATAATCCCACATATTTGGCGAGTGTTCAATCTTATGATTTTTTTAAAGTGGGCTTGGAGAGGTCATGACTTTATTTGATGGTAATCCCACTATTTTGGAAGAGTGTCAACGTCGCATGCATGTGGATCATATGGAGGTTATGTTATGTGATAACTATATTGTTGAATTTGAATATGATCCCACATATAATTATTATGAGAGAGGGAAATATGGTTGTAGAAATTTTCATGCTACTAAATTACCTCTCTTCATGTTGAGATTGTCTATGTTTTATTCTTCTTCCCTGCATATGCTAGTCTTTGCTAGTTTTGATAATTTGTTTGCTTATAAAATGCCTATGCATAGGAAGTATGTTAGACTTAAATGTGTTTTCACACGCTACATGATACTCTCTTAGTGTTTCAGTTACTAACTTTCATGTGAGTATCATTGAAATCTTATGCCTAGCTAGGGGCGTAAAAAGATAGCGCTTGTTGGGAGGCAACCCAATGAATAAAATTTATTTTTTTCTTTTGATTTCTGTTCTTGAATGTTTGCACAATTATGCTACTTTTATGATTGTGTTTTTTTGTGTTTTAATTAGTGTTTGTGCCAAGCAAAGCCTTTAGGATCTTCTTGGGTGATAGTTGTTTGATCTTGCTAAAAAAACAGAAACTTTTGCGTCCAGAGTTACAATTTTTAAAAATCATAGAAGCGACGAAAAACTCTGAATTTCTTTTATGTACATTGATATACAAATTTCACAGGTTGTCCTAATTTTTCAGAATTTTTGGAGTTTCATAAGTATTCGAACAATTCAGATTGCTACAGACTGTTCTGTTTTTGACAGGTCATGTTTTCTTTGTGTTGTGTGCTTGTTTTGATGATTTTATGGTTTTCTTTGAAGAGTTTTTCCATAGAAAGTTGGAATACAGTAATATGAATGGACTGCAACAGTACTTATAGTAGTGATTTGTTTTCTTATACTAACGGATCTCACGTAGGTTTTGTTGAGTTTTGTGTGATTGAAGTTTTCATGTTTTGGGTGATGTTACGACGGATGAAGGAATAAGGAGTAAGAAGAGCCTAAACTTGGGGATGCCCATGGCATCCCAAGCTATTATCCAAAGAGAAGCAAGCAACTAAGCTTGGGGATGCCCCGAGTGGCATCCCTCTTTCTTCTAACGATCATCGGTATTTTACTCGAAGCTATATCTTTATTCGTCAGGTACTATGAGTTTTGCTTGGAGCGTCTTGTATGATATGAGTCTTTTCTTGTTTTGCTTTCTATTCTAAGTCTTGAGTCCTTGCTGGACACACCTATTTGAGAGAACCAAAAGTATGCCATGACTTGTTAGAATTGCTCTCTATGCTTCACTTAAATTTTTATGAGCTATGGAATTCCTCTAGTGCTTCACTTATATCTTTATGAGCATGGTGTGCTTTAGTATTTTGGAACTAATTCTCTCTTGCTTCACTTAGATTATTTGAGAGTTAGTAAAATTTTCAAGAAATTCTCTCTTGCTTCACTTAAATTAATTTGAGAGAAAGAAATATTATGCTCACGATCTTCACTTATATTTGTTTGAGCTTATCAAAAGCAACACATGAAAATTAGTTCCAAAGTGATAGATATCCAAGAAGGATATAAAAAAAACTTTCATGATCATTGGACAAAATAAACTTGATTCCTTGTAATAGTATTGAGATATGATGATGTGATATGCGAGTCATGTTGATGAGTAATTATGCTTTAGTAAGAATATTGGTGTTAAGGTTTGTGATTCCCTATGCAAGCACAAAAGTCAATAGTCATGCAATGAAATTATATCCTACTTGTGGTGCATTATTCGGTGTTAATTATGCTTAATGCTCGCTTATGATATTATTTGTTTCTTGGTTGGTCGCTTCTCAATCTTTTGCTAGGCTTCATTTTGCACTAATTATGATCACTACTTGTGCATCCAAAAACCTTTAAACCAGTTTTGCCACATGAGTCCACTATATCTACCTATATGCGGTCTTCTTTTGCCGTTCTAAGCAAATTGTATGTGCCATCTCTAATTTTCAAAATAAATTTCTCTTTTGTGTGCTCGTACCGCTCACAAGGCGGTGAGGGGTGGCCGATGTTTTCCATGCTAGATCTGTTATTCTCATGATGAGTGTTTATTCACTTGTCATTGCACGAGAGTAAGGCAAAGGTATTAGGGATGCCAGTCCTGAAATGAAAAATGCGTTTACTTTATGTTGTCAAATAATAAATTCCTTGGAAAGTGTTGGTACTGAAGGCACCCGTGGATACGGCTAGCCATGGAAAGTGAAAGTATGGTGGAAAAAGGAATACACTTTATTTTCTGTTTGTGAACCGCCTATGATATATCTAGCAACTAAAGTGTGGGGAACTCTAAGTCGTTTTCCTTGGTGGGAAAAGTATGCCTCCCAAAATGTTTTTATCTCTAAGTTTTTTGCTTTGAGCTATGGCACCTCTACAAATCCTTACTTCCCTCCGCAAAGGGCCTTTCTTTTGCTTTATGCAATTCTTATTTTCAATTTGAGTCTCCATCTTCTCTTATAATGCACGAACTAGCACTAGTACGCGTCGGTCCTATACAAACAGTTTTTAACCGCTTTCCTTGACGGCATTTGGAACCGTCGCCTAGTGAGTGACGGCGATAGGGGGGTCCTTCCCACACAACCCAGAAACCGTTGGGGATAGGGACCTGATGTCTACTACACAACCTTCTTCTTGTAGACGTTGTTGGGCCTCCAAGTGCAGAGGTTTGTAGGACAGTAGCAAATTTCCCTCAAGTGGATGACATAAGGTTTATCAATCCGTGGGAGGTGTAGGATGAAGATGGTCCCTCTCAAGCAACCCTGCAACCAAATAACAAAGAGTCTCTTGTGTCCCCAACACACCCAATACAATGGTAAATTGTATAGGTGCACTAGTTCAGCGAAGAGATGGTGATACAAGTGCAATATGGATGGTAGATATAGGTTTTTGTAATCTGAAAATATAAAACAGCAAGGTAGCAAGCGATAAAAGTGAGCGTAAACGGTATTGCAATGCTAGGAAACAAGGCATAGGGTTCATACTTTCACTAGTGCAAGTTCTCTCAACAATAATAACATAATTGGATCATATAATTATCCCTCAACATGCAACAAAGAGTCACTCCAAAATCACTAATAGCGGAGAACAAACGAAGAGATTATGGTAGGGTACAAAACCACCTCAAAGTTATTCTTTCCGATCGATCTATTCAAGCGTCCGTAGTAAAATAACACGAAGCTACTCTTTCCATTCGATCTATCCTAGAGTTCGTACTAGAATAACACCTTAAGACACAAATAAACCAAAACCCTAATGTCACCTAGATACTCCAATGTCACCTCAAGTATCCGTGGGTATGATTATACGATATGCATCACACAATCTCAGATTCATCTATTCAAACCATCACAAAGTACTTCAAAGAGTGCCCCAAAGTTTCTACCGGAGAGTCAAGACGAAAACGTGTGCCAACCCCTATGCATAAGTTCACAAGGTCACTAAACCCGCAAGTTGATCACCAAAACATACATCAAGTAGATCACGTGAGTATCCCATTATCACCACAGATAAGCACATGCAAGACATACATCAAGTGTTCTCAAATCCTTAAAGACTCAATCCGATAAGATAACTTCAAAGGGAAAACTCAATCCATTACAAGAGAGTAGAGGGGGAGAAACATCATAAGATCCAACTATAATAGCAAAGCTCGCGATACATCAAGATCATGCCGAATCAAGAACACGAGAGAGAGAGAGAGAGAGAGAGAGAGAGAGATCAAACATATAGCTACCGGTCCATACCCTCAGCCCCGAGGGTGAACTACTCCCTCCTCGTCATGGAGAGCGTCGAGATAATGAAGATGGCCACCGGTGAGGGATCCCCCCTCCGGCAGGGTGCCGGAACAGGGTCCCGATTGGTTTTTGGTGGCTATAGAGGCTTGCGGCGGCGGAACTCCCAAGTTAGGTTATTTTCTGGAGGTTTCTATATTCATAGGAATTTTTTGCGTAGGTCTCACATCAGGGGGGTCTCCGAGTTGTCCACGAGATAGGGGGACGCGCCCATGGGGGTAGGGACGCGCCCATGGGGGTAGGGCGCGCCCCCACCCTCGTGGACGGCCCGGGACTCTTCTGATCCAACTCTTTTACTCCGGGGGTTTCTTTTGGTCCATAAAAAATCATCAAAAATTGGCACGTCAATTGGACTCCGTTTGGTATTCCTTTTCTGCGATACTCAAAAACAAGGAAAAGTAGAAACTGGCACTAGGCTCTAGGTTAATAGGTTAGTCCCAAAAATCATAAAATAGCATATAAAACATCCTGGATGGATAATATAATAGCATGGAACAATCAAAAATTATAGATACGTTGGAGACGTATCAAGCATCCCCAAGCTTAATTCCTGCTCGTCCTCGAGTAGGTAAATGATAAAAACAGAATTTTTGATGTGGAATGCTACCTAACATAATTTTCAATGTAATTTTCCTTATTGTGGCATGAATGTCCAGATCCGAAATATCCAAGAGAAAAGTTTAATATTGACATAAAAAAAATACTTCAAGCATACTACCCAAGCAATTATGTCTTCTCAAAATAACATAGCCAAAGAAAGCTCATCCCTACAAAATCATATAGTTTGGCCATGCTTCATTTTTGTCACACAAAATGCTCCCATCATACACAACCCTGATAACAAGCCAAGCAATTGTTTCATACTTTAGTATTCTCAAACTTTTTCAACTTTCACACAATACATGAGCGCGAGCCATGGACATAGCACTATGGGTGGAATAGAATATGATGATGGAGGTTGTGTGGAGAAGACAAAAAGGGAGAAAGTCTCACATTGACGCGGCTAATCAACGGGCTATGGAGATGACCATCAATTGATGTCAATGCGAGGAGTAGGGATTTCCATGCAACGGATGCACTAGAGCTATAAATGTATGAAAGCTCAACAAAAGAAACTAAGTGGGTGTGCATCCACTTGCTTGCTCACGAAGACCTAGGGCATTTGAGGAAGCCCATTGTTGGAATATACAAGCCAAGTTCTATAATGAAAATTTCCCACTAGTATATGAAAGTGACAAAATAAGAGACTCTCTATCATGAAGATCATGGTGCTACTTTGAAGCACAAGTGTGGAAAAAGGATAGTAACATTGTCCCTTCTCTCTTTTTCTCTCATTTTTTGGGCCTTCTCTTCTTTTTGGCCTTTCTCTCTCTTTTTTTATTTCCTCACACGGGACAATGCTCTAATAATGATGATCATCACACTTCTATTTATTTACAACTCAAGGATTACAACTCGATACTAGAACAAAATATTACTCTATATGAGTGCCTCCGGCGGTGTACCGGGAAGGGCAATGAATCAAGAGTGACATGTATGAAAAATTATGAATGGTGGCCTTACCACAAATACGATGTCAACTACATGATCATGCAAGGCAATATGACAATGATGAAGCGTGTCATAATAAACAGAACAGTGGAAAGTTGCATGGCAATATATCTCGGAATGGCTATGGAAATGCCATGATAGGTAGGTATGGTGGCTGTTTTGAGGAAGATATAAGGAGGCTTATGTGTGATAGAGCGTATCATATCACGGGGTTTGGATGCACCGGCAAAGTTTGCACCAACTCTCGAGGTGAGAAAGGGCAATGCATGGTACCAAAGAGGCTAGCATTGATGGAAGGGTGAGAGTGCGTATAATCCATGGACTCAACATTAGTCATAAAGAACTCACATACTTATTGCAAAAATCAACAAGTCATCAAAACCAAGCACTACGTGCTTGCTCCTAGGGGGATAGATTAGTAGGAAAAGACCATCACTCATCCCCGACTGCCACTCATAAGGATGACAATCAAAGAAACATCTCATGCTTCAAATTTGTTACACAACGGTTACCATACGTGCATGCTACGGGACTTGCAAACCTTAACACAAGTATTTCTCAATTTCACAATTACTCAATTAGCACGACTCTAATATCACCATCTTTATATCTCAAAACAATTATCAAGTATCAAACTTCTCATAGTATTCAATGCACTCTATATGAAAGTTTTTATTATACCCATCTTGGATGCCCATCATATTAAGACTAAATTCATAACCAAAGAAAATTACCGTGATGTTTAGTGACTCTCAAAATAATATAAGTGAAGCATGAGAGTTCATCTATTTCTTCAAAATAAAACCACAGTCGTGCTCTAGAAGACATAAGTGAAGCACTAGAGCAAACGACAAACTACTCCAAAAGATATAAGTGAAGATCAATGAGTAGTCGAATAATTATGTAACTATGTGAAGACTCTCTAATATTTAAGAATTTCATATCTTGGTATTTTATTCAAACAGCAAGAAAAACTAAATAAAATAAAATGACGCTCCAAGCAAAACACATATCATGTGGTGAATAAAAATACTTTTTCAACTTTTTCAACTTTCACACAATACATGAGCGCGAGCCATGGACATAGCACTATGGGTGGAATAGAATATGATGATGGAGGTTGTGTGGAGAAGACAAAAAGGGAGAAAGTCTCACATTGACGCGACTAATCAACGGGCTATGGAGATGCCCATCAATTGATGTCAATGCGAGGAGTAGGGATTTCCATGCAACGGATGCACTAGAGCTATAAATGTATGAAAGCTCAACAAAAGAAACTAAGTGGGTGTGCATCCAACTTGCTTGCTCATGAAGACCTAGGGCATTTGAGGAAGCCCGTTGTTGGAATATACAAGCCAAGTTCTATAATGAAAAATTCCCACTAGTATATACTAGAATAACACCTTAAGACACAAATCAACCAAAACACTAATGTCACCTAGATACTCCAATGTCACCTCAATTGTCCGTGGGTATGATTATACGATATGCATCACACAATCTCAGATTCATCTATTCAAACCAACACAAAGTACTTCAAAGAGTGTCCCAAAGTTTCTACCAGAGAGTCAAAACGAAAACGTGTGCGAACCCCTATGCATAAGTTCACAAGGTCACTGAACCCGCAAGTTGATCACCAAAACATACATCAAGTAGATCACGTGAATATCCCATTGTCACCATAGATAAGCACATGCAAGACATACATCAAGTGTTCTCAAATCCTTAAAGACTCAATCCGATAAGATAACTTCAAAGGGAAAACTCAATCCATTACAAGAGAGTAGAGGGGGAGAAACATCATAAGATCCAACTATAATCGCAAAGCTCGCGATACATCAAGATCGTATCACCTCAAGAACACGAGAGAGAGAGATCAAACACATAGATACTGGTACATACCCTCAGCCCCGAGGGTGAACTACTCCCTCCTCGTCATGGAGAGCGCCGGGATGATGAAGATCGTCACCGGTGAGGGATCTCCCCTCTGGCAGGGTGCTGGAACAGGGTCCCGATTGGTTTTTGGTGGCTACAGAGGCTTGGCGGCGGAACTCCCAATCTAGGTTATTTTCTGGAGGTTTCTATATTTATAGGAATTTTTGGCGTAGGTCTCACGTCGGGGGGGGGGGGGGGGTCTCCGAGTCGTCCACGAGATAGGGGGATGCACCCAGGGGGTAGGGCGCGCCCCCACCCTCGTGGACGGCTCGGGACTCTTCTGGCCCAATTCTTTTACTCCGGGGGCTTCTTTTGGTCCATAAAAAATCATCAAAAATTGGCACGTCAATTGGACTCCGTTTGGTATTCCTTTTGTGTGATACTCAAAAACAAGGAAAAAACATAAACTAGCACTAGGCTCAAGGTTAATAGGTTAGTCCCGAAAATCATAAAATAGCATATAAATGCATATAAACCATCCTAGATGGATAATATAATAGCATGGAACAATAAAAAAATTATAGATACATTGGAGACGTATCAGGACCCTATAGTACTCCTACTCGTTTCTGCTCGCATTGCCATCGCAGTCGGTATTATGTGGTGCTACGTTTATGATGTGCGGCCCATCACAAATGGTTCACTATTATAGAACGTGTATGATGCACGGCCCATCACAAACGGTTCACTATTAAGAAGATTAGCTAATCAACGTACAAGTGTCGGACAGGATTACGAAACGTCGGACCGTCGTAACATCGTCGTACACGACAACTATCGCACACGCTATTCTATGGTGCAATCTTTACGATGCATACTTCATCAGAAACAGTTCATGGTTGCGAATCATGTACTATAAGGCAACTAACACAAACGTTTAGTTTTCCCGCACCGTTTGTGATATTGTCTCACATCGCACACGCTTTGCAAACGGCAACTGCGTGCATGCTTGCACACGTTTCCTCTCTATGAACCGTCTCGGATTATGGTGTATATCGCAAAAGTTTGTGTTTTACCAATCGTGTGTGCCGTAACAACCTGGAGAGCCTAATGTTACCGTAATTTAATTGCTGCTATTTCAAATTGTACTTGATTTGAATTTGAATTTGAATGTATGCTACAGCTTTATTCATATCCATCAGGTTCAAACAACCAATGCATTATTCGATTCATAGATACATATGATCAAGAATTACATAAGAACCAAATAAAGAATGATGAACCACAGTTATATACTTGTACTATTAAAGACGATAAAGAAAGAGGCGAAATTTATTCTGGTTGCTGAACAAGGTGAAGCGGAATGCCCATATTGTGCCCTCCTCCATGCAGAAGGCACGCACGACTCTAGTCCAAGCCCTTGTGATGGCCGACCACCCATCCTTCATTGTCTTCATGAAAACATCTAGATAATCATCGTGTTCTGGTAGAAATACTTTAACCTTTGCATCACTGGTACGCGCCGGTCCTAAACAAACGGTTTTTAACCCCTTTCCGCGACGGCATTTGGAACCGTTGCCAAGTGAGTGTGGGCGATAGGGGGGTCCTTCCCACACAACCCAGAAACCATCCGGGATATGCCCTCCTGGCACACACGCTCGGCAAAATGAGGTCGTGTGCGACCGGCGAGCGCTCAAATACAGAAATACGTACAGTAGAGCTAAAAAATACAATTATACAGGCGAAATTGTTTCCGGTCGCAAGTACATCCCACACAGTCAGTCCACGCTAAAGGTTTCTGTTCGTATGTACATCCCACATAGTCGCTCCAAGGAAAACGTATCCGTTCACAGGTACATCACACACAATTTTTCCCATTAAATCATTTGCGTTATTGAATGTATCACACACGGTCCGTAGAAGAAACTGTGTGACAAAGGCTGTCCATCACACACAGTTTTATGTGGTAAACGTTTGCGCAAGGTGGCATAACACAAACAGTTTTCAAGAGAAAGTCGTGTGTATTGTTCATTGATCCAACACGGTTTATTCCTACAAACTGTGTGCGTTGCCTGAGGTCATCGCCCACGGTATTTTTTCAATAACCGTTTGCAATAGCAAAACCCAATTAGCAGGCTAATTCGCCATTAGCAGGCTAATTGCCCTATTATTAATAATCCATTTATTAATCTAATTGACATTCATATTAAGCACACAATATATTTCATTTCCATATTAAGGAAGCATAATTTCATAATTGAAATACATCAGAGTACAACATGATATAGCTTCAGCACTCAGCTACCCCATTACACAACTGCACTAGCACCAAGTTCCACATGCAACATGTAGAACCTTTCGAAATTAGCATCATAGACGGTATATAGACAGATGCATCTCATCTGGAAAACTGCTGAAGCGGAAGGCGAATATTGAGCCTTCATTCATGTTGAAGGTCTTTGCAACTTTAGGCCAGTGCCTGTGGATGATTGACCGTCCGTCCTTCGTCCTCTTCAGGAACACTTCAATATTGAACCGTGGGTGTTGTATGAAAACCTTCCTCGCCTCCTGACCATAGAGGTGGTTTGAGAGGTAATCATCAGTGAACTGCTTTGGAAAGGCCTGAAAACAAGGATGTGCATAAATATCTTCTCTATATTGGAAATGGGGCAAAGGAATAAAAAAGGCAAGGTATAATAGTTAGTACCATCTTGTAGTGAACTGATGTCTTCTTCATTGTGCAGACAAAGATCTTGTTGTTTTTTGTCGCTAATTTCTTTATCCTAACAATCTTTCTGAGTTTCTTGATTTGATTGATATTCATGGACAACTCATTTCCCCATATGCAAAAAGGGTCGAACAGTGGGTCAAAACCTCTGACAGCAGGACCTACATGTGCAAGACCAAATTGTTAAAAACCAAAATATTAGAATGGTTCCTGCAATTGCACAATAATGTGCTATTAGAGAACGGACCATGCACGTGCTAACCTCGATTGTAAACCTCAGTGCTTCCCATTGTTTCCCTGCAACACATATAAGGTAGTTAGTCATCAGGTTAAGTAAGGGTTCGCATGCTATCAGTAAAATATGTTGATGAAAAATAAGCACATTGCAGATTCATCAGATTAATTCAAGCCACACGGAAAACCCATTTATCCAAACCAAGCATGATTAAGAACTAGGAAATATAGCACTTGTATATGTTTCTCATGTATTAAGTGCAGCCAAATTCGATTTATTCCTCACATGCACAACAATACAAAATTCTACCCACGACAATTGGACATCGCATTGCAGAATTGAACCAAGCAGTTAACTAAACACCACAACAAATGAACCAAACATAAACTAAGCACCACATTGCACAATATAACATACTCCTAATAGAAGATCAGACAGTTAACCAAACAGTTAACTACATCCAATTGTAGCAATTGTATTTGTTTCTCATGTATTTACTACAGCCAAATTCAATTTATTCCTCACATGGTATACAATAACAGAATGCACCTATAACTATTGAACATCGCATTGCAGAATTGAACCAAACAGTTAACTAAACACCACAACACAAATGAACCAAACGTTAACTGAGCACCACATTGCACAATGTATAACCAAACCAAGCACGCTTGACAACTTGGAAATATAGCAATTGTATTCGTTTCTCATGTATTTTGTAAAGATAAATTCGATTTATTTCTCACATGGAAGACAATACAAAATTACAACCTGAAGAATTGAACATCACATTTGTAGAATTGAACCAAATAGTTAACTGAAGACGACAACTAATTAACAAAACAGTTAATAAGTGAGCACCACACTGCACGACATATAGAACATATACACTAGAGCAATAGATTGCATGGTAAAATTAGATAGCACAATTCACTAGAATTTGTGAAGGAAAGGCAGGAGCAGCACACGCAACGGGTAAACCGAGCATGCTTAACCGGCGTAGCTAGCAAATGGCAAGGTGCTCCTCCAAGATTTGGGGGTCGGCACGAATGGCAGCCATCGCAACCTCATCCACGCGTGCGGCCGCGATTTTCTTCTCCGCCGCCAAATGCACCATGGCTTAGGGCAGCGCTTATTTGGTGGAGGGGTCGGTGATTTGGGTGGAAGGTGTCGCGCTCGCGCCGGCAGTCGGGGCATGTGGGATGTGGAAAGGAGGAGGAGGATGGGGGTTGGGTGTGGATTACCTGCCTAGATAGACGAGGCCGAGTAGCATGAAGGAGGGTCGCCGATGAGGAGGCGGCGCTACAAGCAAGGAGTGAAGGTTTCAACTTGGAAAGGAAGGCGAAAAGAGGGGAAATGTGGCTTTTCGTAAGGGGGAGGGGGCGGGGAGGTAGATATTTCCGCGAAAGCCGAAAATTTGGAATCGCTTCAGCCAAAAAACTGGCGCGCAAAGTGTCATCAGACACGGTCCCTTATTCAGAATTGTGTACGATATGTGGACATCATAAATGATTCAGATAGCTTAACCCGTGTGTGATGAGTTACAACGTCAAAAGTATTGGTTCAAATTTCCATGGTTACAGTGGTCATCCACGTCATTGCATAATTTGGGTACACAAAGGAGACTACAGCACACCCACACTTCTTAATCGAGCAAGTTCAGCAATTAAACAGAGCTAGCTGGCCTAAACATTACTCTAAAAAATTAAAGATCAGCGCTCTTAATTAAACAAAACAAAGTGTACTACTACGGCTGGTGCTCGTCGATCTCCGCCGCCGCCTCCATGTCCACTCGCGCCCGACGGTCTCCTGGGGAAGGGGCTCCATGGCATCCATCGCACCATACTCGGCAAGCATCTCGCCATCCGCGTCTACCATCTCTTTGGAAAAGGCCGCCATGAGCTGGGCATGGGCGGACACGATCTGGGCTTGGACGGGCTCTGTCGTCGCAAGGTATGCACCGGAGGAACGGACGGCTGCTCGAACGCTCTCGGCGATTGCCAGCTCTTCGGCCGTGGGTTGCCGACCGTTGTCGGAGAAGCTTCGTTCAATTTGTGCGGTGACCGCCAGGAGCTGGGCGTGGGCGGCCTCGACATGGTCGTGGGTGGCCTCCATCAAGGCTAAGGCCGCCGCCGCAGAACAGACAGCTGTTGTGCCGCTCTCGCCAGTTGCTATCCCCAAGGCAGATGTTGCTGCCGCCACCTGAGAAGCAACAGCGGCCGTTTGGGCTGCCTTTGCCGCCCGATCGCAGATTGCAGCCGCGCTCATGCACCTTGTTAGCACGCGCATGGAAGCTGCGGCCACGCTCTCGACAGAGTGGGCCACCAAAGTTGCCCTCACGACGCGGGTCCATGTGCCCATCTTTCACCGGCGACGATTGAACAGTGAAATGATATTTCGGGAGCGAGCTAGTGTGCTTGAGAAGCTGGCTATGGACTGTAGCCGATGCACCTTCTCGCGTAAGCCATAGGCGTACTATACACCGACGGTGCTCCAGGATATTTTGTGCTGCATCTCACACGGTTGGTGATAATAAACTATGTGCGATCTACTTGATTTTTCATCTTGATTTGAATTGCATAATGGGGTCACAGCGGCAATGGATGGTGTTTGAATTGCCAGACCTTTCATCTGGAGTGAACATGCAACTATATGTGTGTCGTAAAGAATTGGAATTATTCAGGATTCGTTTGAACATTTTATACATTAAATTGGTTTTCTAGCCATTTCAGGTGCACAATTCGAAATTAAACTACATGCACATGCTCCGGTGCATCAACATGGGTTGTAAAATCATATATGTGTCCATGGGTTTATGCTTATCTCCCATGCAAGAAATGGGGATGAAATTCGAACACCATGGCACCGTGGCTCTCCGGCAAACGTCGACGTACTTGCTTTTGTAGTTCTAGTAAATCCAAAATTCGTCCGAGATTCATGAAACTTGGCATGCTATCATGGAGCGGCATCAACATGCCGTGGTAAAAATTATGTCCCATTTGGGGCAGGTTTCGGTATAAGCTTCTCATAAACCAGAGCTTCTCACAATAAGTGTGATGCTTTCGGTAGGGAACGTCCCACCTTTCTGGACGAAACGATATCCGTTGGCTCTTCTTGATTTCAAATTTTTTTCCTAGTGTCAACATAGAACAACAGGAGTGTTGTGTCAATTTTTGGGATTTTTCGTGGTTTGCTTTGACATTTTTAAACATTAACTGAGTTTTCTATGCATTCATGTGCATAATTCAAATTTGAACTACTCGCACATGCTCTAATGCATATAAGTTAGTCTAAAATTTAAATCCGTGTCCTCGGTTGCCTGCTTATGTCCCATGCAAGAAATGGGAATGAATGTCAAACACCCAGCCACTGTCACTCGGCTGCAAACATTGAGATACCTGGTTTTTAAATTCTAGTAAATCCAAAACTCGTCTAAAATTCATGAAACTTGGCATGCTATCATGGAGCGGCATCAACATGCCGTGGTAATTTTTTTGTCCCATTTGGGGCAGGTTTGGGTATATGCTTCTCATAAACCAGAGCTTCTCACAACAAGCATGATGGTTTGGGGAACGTCCCACCTTTGGGGACGAAACGATATCCATTGCCTCTTATTGCTTCCAAAAAATTTCTCGTGTCAACATAGAACAACAGGAGTGTTGTGTCAATTTTTGTGATTTTCGGGGTTCGTTTGGACATTTTAATGCATTAACTGGGTTTTCAATGCATTTATGTGCATAATTCAAATGTGAACCACATGCACATGCTCCAGTGCATATAAATTGGTTGAAAAATCAAAACTGTGTCCTTGGGTGCATGCTTAGGTCCCATGCAAGAAATGGGAATGAATTTCAAACATCAAGGCACTGTTGATTGCTGGCAAAACATTGAGATGTCTGGTTTTTAAATGCTAGTAAATCCAAAACTTGTCTGAAATTCATGAAACTTGGCATGCTATCATGGAGCGGCATCAACATGCCGTGCTAAATTTTTTGTCCCATTTGGGGGCAGGTTTGGGTATATGCTTCTCACAAACCAGAGCTTCTCACAACAAGCATGATGGTTTCGGTAGGGAACGTCCCACCTTTGGGGACAAAACGATATCCATTGCCTCTTATTGCTTTCAAATTTTTTCTCATGTCAACACAGAACAACAGGAGTGTTGTGTCAATCTTTGTGATTTTTCGGGGTTCGTTTGGACATTTTTATGCATTAACTAAGTTTTCAATGCATTTATGTGCATGATTCAAATTTGAACTACATGCACATGCTCCAGTGCATATAAATTGGTTGAAAAATCAAATATGTGTCCTTGGGTGCATGCTTAGGTCCCATGCAAGAAATGGGATTGAATGTCAAACACCCTGCCACTGTCACTCGGCCACAAACATTGAGACACCTGGTTTTTAAATTCTAGTAAATCCAAAACTTGTCTAAAATTCATGAAACTTGGCATTCTATCATGGAGCGGCATCAACATGCCGTGGTTAATTTTTTGTCCCATTTGGAGCAGGTTTGGGTACATGCTTCTCACAAACCAGAGCTTCTCACAACAAGCATGATGGTTTCGGTAGGGAACGTCCCACCTTTGGGGACGAAACGATATCCATTGCCTCTTATCGCTTCCAAATTTTTTCTTGTGTCAACATAGGACAACAGGAGTGTTGTGTCAATTTTTGTGATTTCTTGGGGTTCGTTTGGACATTTTATGCATTAACTGAGTTTTCAATGCATTTGTGTGCATAATTCAAATTTGAACTACCTGCACATGCTCCAGTGCATATAAATTGGTTGAAAAATCAAATATGTGCCCTTGGGTGCATGCTTAGGTCCCATTCAAGAAATGGGAATGAATTTGAAACACCAGGGCACCGTTGATTGCCGGCAAAACATTGAGATGCCTGGTTTTTAAATTCTAGTAAATCCAAAACTCGTCTGAAATTCATGAAACTTGGCATGCTATCTAAGAGCGGCATCAACATGCCGTGCTAATTTTGTCCCATTTGGGGCAGGTTTGGGTATATGCTTCTCACAAACCAGAGCTTCTCACAACAAGCATGATGGTTTCGGTAGGGAACGTCCCACCTTTGGGGACGAAACGATATCCATTGCCTCTTATTGCTTTCAAAAATTTTCCCGTGTCAACATAGAACAACACGAGTGTTGTGTCAATCTTTGTGATTTTTTAGGGTTCATTTGGACATTTTTATGCATTAACTGAGTTTTCAATGCATTTATGTGCATGATTCAAATTAGAACTACATGCACATGCTCTAGTGCATATAAATTGGTTGAAAAATCAAATATGTGTCCTTGGGTGCATGCTCAGGTCCCATGCAAGAAATGGGAATGAATTTCAAACACCAGGGCACCGTTGATTGCCGGCAAAACATTGAAATACTTTATTTTTAAATTCTAGTAAATCCAAAACTCGTCTGAAATTGATGAAACTTGGCATGCTATCATGGAATGGCACCCGGCAAGCTGTGGTATTTTTCGTGTCCATCTTGAGAGAAGGCGCACTCGAATAATGACAGCCAACAAAGGCATTTTGAAAAAATAGCTGCCACTTTAATATCTCAAACGTTTGTATAATTCAAACCGTGTGCGTTTTGTTAACCTTTCACGTGACGCCACGTGTCTTGGTTTTAATGGCTGTAGGAGGTGCCGTGCGGACAGCTGCGTGACCTTGACTGAACGGGAGGCATGTGAGCGCCGTCTGGTGCGCAGGCTGACCGAGAGGCGTGCAAGCTGTCCTCGAATGCGCAGGATCACCGGCAAGCGTGCGAGATGTACACTGCGCAGGCTCACTGGGAAGCGAGCCATTTGACTTCCATGGCCTCCCGCCTTGCTCGCATCCTCTCCATTAATGGCGCCCAAGCCACAGTTTAATTTGGTTTTTAAATATAAAACACTCATCGCAAACGTTTTAGTTAGAACACCTGTATGCAAACCGATAGCTTCCCGAGGAAGCCAAGAGAAAATGTACCGAGCAGGATTTCTGCAGCTCTCGATCGCAAACGTTTTAGATAGAACACCCGTATGCAAAGTGAGAGCAGCGCAGGATTTGTGCATCCCCTCAACGCAAACGGTTGTTTTGGATGACCCGTGTGCAACCACGTACAAACAATTTGGTAAGATTTGTCAATCCTTGTAACACTGCTATTTGTCAAAATATGCAGCTAAAAATCACTAGCACTATCAAATTTTTGCAACTAAAATTCAATAATTAAGCATAGATTTCATTCATAGGTTAAGTAGTCATTCTTAATTTATACAAACAGTTCAACTCGACAGCTGAACCGACCAAACTTTTCCCCAATTGTTGCCAACCAAGTACTAAAATAGCTAGTTCAACTATATATACTCGCTAATTTTAAGTACGTTGTAAAGTTCCGCTACATCTATAGTCAGATGAACTGAACAAATTAGCCCCTAAATACTACTATTACTACTACTACTACTACTACTGCGGAGGGGCTTTGTACTAGTTCCGGCTGCCTCTCCTCTGCCGAGCACGCTCAGTAAGAGGCGGAGGAGGAGGAGCCTACCGACGAGCTGGGCAACCGCAATACGGTGCCTGCCGCTGTTGCAGCTTCAGCGACGCTCACCTCGAACGCCCTCTACCGCTCCAGATGACCCCTCTCGAAGCGGTGGTTCTCCTCGTAGATCCCCTGATTCCTTGCCTCTTAGGCGGCATGTGCCACGGCCACAACGGCGGTAAGGCTCTTTACGTGCTAGACGAGGCGCTTCTCCTCCTCCCGCAGGATCTCGGTGTAGCGCGCAAGGTCGCCGACACACGTGCAGGCATCCACCTCCGCCTCCCACCGTCGGGTGGCGGTGGCGGAGCGGGTGATGACCCCGGCGGTCGACGGTGGGCTGGCGGCCATGGCGGCCGACGACGGGGTGGCGGCCACGACCACCACCTCCCGCCTTCGGTCCGCGGTAGCGGAGCGGGTGATGGCCATGGTGGTCGGCAGTGGGGTGGCGGCCACGATGACCACCTCCCGCCTTCGGGCCGCGGCGGCAGAGCGGGTGATGGCCCTGGCTTTCGACGGTGGTGTGGCGGCAACGGCGGCTGGCAACAGCTGCCGACGGGCACCGGCGGCGGAGCATGTGGTGGGTGTTCCGCGCACACCCAGGAGCGACGCCACGCGCACTACACTACGCCGGGGACTGCGCCGCCGCCGCGGTGTAGCCTCCTAGCTGGAGCTGTCCTCTGATGACGGCGGAGTGGCTGAGCGACGACGATGGACCGGTGCCATTGGCGATTGTGGGAGAAGCAGACGAGATAAGCTACAGGGAGGGAGGGGAAAATGCGACGCAGGACTCGCCGGCCTGAGGGTTTTTATAGCAGGCCGGTAAGCATTGGGATTTTGGGGGATTTCACCGAGTCGGGCGGGAAGCTTGCGCGGGAACCTGCGAGGTTGCGCGGGAACGGGCTCACCGAAGATTCATTGGAGCCACCGTTTGGCCAAAAGAACGCCCCCGCGCGCCGCGCAAGCTTGCGCTGCAAGCCGTCTGCGGCAGCGGGGTGACAGGACGTGCGAGAGGAGGACGAAAGGCCACATACACATACGGTTAATAAAAAAACATTTGCGGTTTAATTACCTACTATACCACCGTCCTGGTTTATAAGTATGATTTAACTAATAAAATACGAATGCATGTCGCCAAAGATTATATAGTTGGATTTGTATTTGAACATAGTTTCCAATTATATAATTTTTATAACATGCATTAACATTTTGTTGGTTAAATTTGAGGGCAAAGTATGGCACGGAATATAAAGGAGACTATAGACTAGACGGAGGTGGTAGCACACAGCCGCTCTCTACGCAGAGACGGAACTGTCGGCCGGCTTGTAGGCGACCATTTCCTATGTGTTCAACTGCTCTATGTGTGTCGTTGCTTGAGTTTAGGCGGCCGTGGCGCGCTCTGCTCGCGTCCCGCCGCGCGCGCTCTACTCTCGCGCCCCTCCGGGTGCTCTGCCCTTGTCCCTCCACGCGTGCTGCCAGTGTTTGGGGACGGTGCACGATCATGCACGTTCGTGTGCATGCGGTTGTGCCGGGTGCGGTGCAACGATGCAGTTACCCGCTGCAAAAACTGCCATGCGGACGCGCCGAGAATCCACGCCGCCCGGCCCCCTTTTATTCCTGCAGCCATTTACCTTCATCTCTCGTCTCACACGACACAATAAGCACACCCACGAGGACACATACAGAGAGGACATCCAGCGGTTCCAATGGCGCTCCCTGTGGCTCCAATGGCGCTCCCAGCGGCCCACGATGACAATGGCATGTAGTTCACCACGCAACACGTCATGGACACCCA
Source organism: Triticum aestivum (assembly GCF_018294505.1). NCBI lineage: Eukaryota > Viridiplantae > Streptophyta > Magnoliopsida > Poales > Poaceae > Triticum > Triticum aestivum. Next base: position 167,292,585 of record NC_057802.1, on the reverse strand, counting down.
CGTGAGGGGGAAGGCTCTCTCGGTGGTGTGCACGAACGATCCGGTCTCGGTGGAGAGCTCCATCCAAACTATGGAGCAGTTCCTTGCCGAGGACAAGTACCAAGTGGTCGGCTTCGACCTCGAGTACACCATGGGTCGTGCCGTGCATGATCAGAAGGTTGTCGTCACCCAGTTGTGAGTGAGACATGACGTCCTCGTCTACCACTACCACCTGGCCACAACACCTTGCAAGCGTTTCTCAAGGTTTATCAATAGCTCCGACTACAGTTTCATTGCGGTGGACACCACCAATGATCTAAAAGCACTCAAGGTTTCGGGCTTGAAATGCCCAAATCTTGTCAACATCCAGCGCCACTACAAGGTCTAGGGCAGCGACAAAAACAAACTAAACTCCCTGGTTGACCTCGCCTCGGCCATCATCGATCACTACTACGCGAACATGAAGTAAGAGAGCAATAAGGACAAGAACGCCTGGCACAGTGTGTGGCATGAGAGACTGGATGAACAACATGTCAAGTACGTGGCCATGGACGCGTACACAAGCTACGAGATGTACAGGCGAATCGTTGACATGAGGAACTGTCTTCTTCCTGACCCAGACGAGGGATCGAGCCACATAGCAGTGGCGGGAGCGTCACAAGAAGTAGATGACTAGACGATCGTTTCTCCTACTTTAGAATGCATGCAATTGTTTATTGAGGTGTGTGTGAATGATCTATATAGTCACTCATGTAATTGGATGTTTATTTCAGTTATATATATACATGTTATTCTACTGTAGACAGAGCAATTCACACGGCTTATTAGCAGCAATCGTTTGTGTTATTATTGGTCTTCGCACACATTTCTGATTACGGACCTGTTTGCCGCGTATCACACACATCTTGTTCAGTTGAACTATCTCCATTGTGTTTCCTAATCACACACAGTTCATCCCAGTGAACCATATGCTGTATATCGCACACGCCTTCATCTGGCTGCCCGTTTCTTTTGTTCCTCCTCATCCCAAATAGTTAATTGAGCTGAACCATATGCCCTGCATCACACACGCAACTAAATTCTGAACAGTGTTTGATGCATCTATCATTACAAACGTTTTGCACCTTTTTGACGGTTTTTTACACCACCGTTTGATATTATGGCATCGCACACAGTTTCATCGAAGGGTCCCTGATTATAGTGTCGCGTTTGGACCATCGTGCAGTAGTGCATGCCCACCAATCATGTAGTTTGAGAGGTAATCTTGAGTAAACTGCTTTGGCAACCACTGCCATCTAACACAACTCATTATGCGCCGTAAAAAGAAGGCTGCAGAGTTCTTACTTACCATCCTGCAGTTCGATGTTGTCTTGGATAAAGTGTAACCAAATAGTTTAATTGCCATCTTTGGACCCATTTTACTAACAATCTTTATCAGCCTCCTCACTTCATGCTGGTTCATCGATATCTCATTGCCCCATACGCAGAAAGGATCGAAGCGCGGATCTTTACCAATGACATATGTACCTAAAAGCACCAAGTTAATATTAGAAGCTAAACAACAATTGCACAATGATGTAGTACAATACTCTTTTATAATATGTCTATATACATCCGTATGTCGTAGTCCATTTGAAATCTCTAAAAACACAAATATTTAGGAACAGAGGGAGTATCTTCTAACATCCAATATACTCACATATTAGATGAATTAACATCTTATATTATGGGCCGGAAGGAGTTTAGTGCATTCTTATAAATTATCGGCTGATTAACTGCTGTTGTATCCATGGGTTACAGTTAGTTTGAGCTAGTTGGTGCACAAAGAGCCCTAAAGTATATCTAAACATGAGGGCTGGTTTGAGCTAGTTGCATCTATAACCCACCCAAAAAAACTATCCAACCCAAGAGGTGCTAATTGGAGCTAGTTCTCCTAGTGCATTTATTGTCAATCTAACTCTGCCATCCAAACAACTCTTTGGATGGAGTTAGTCCAGGGTTAGTCATGAGCTAGAAACTAACTCTAACCTCTAGCTAAGTTGAGTATCCAAACAGGGCTGTGTTGTGGTTGTTGCTGCTGCTGCTCTTCTACGTATATCTAGACATCATTAAAACATTAATGTAACACTCTTCCTTGTTGCTATGTAGCCTAGGATTACATATTTAGACATTAAGTACAGTGCATGTTGCTCTGTAGCCTCAGATATATTACATATGGCCCTAGTTAACCTAACGATAAATGGGTTGCAGATATATTCAGTTAAAAGTCCGATTCACCGATTAGTCCCTTATCAGCCGCCGGCCTATATGGTACCAGCTACCGATATCCTGAATAGCGGGCAGATATAAGCCATGGGATGAAACTAACCTCGATATAAAACAGCAGTCGTTCCCAAAATTGTCCTGCGTAGGTACATCGAGAAGCATGTTAAGCACAATAGGCTAAACATCAACCAAAATTATCCATGGCAGACAAAATAATCTCCAAAAGATAGCTTCAGTGTACAGGTTTAAGCACACTAGTAAAGCAAAACAAGTGGAAAGGTGTGCTAACTACAACAGGCCTAACATTTAACAACAAGCAAACATAGTTATTCAAACCGGTATTGTGCCTGTCTAAGTACACTGGTTATTGTTAAATAAAAATGGAAAGGCGTGTTAACTACAAGATGCAACAACCAAATGTAGTCATTCATAGTGGTATTGTTGAAACTGGTACTGATGAAATTGAACTGCATAGTTCATACTTGCACATATAGAACATCACGTTGTGAATAACTGGAATAAACAAGGCATACTACGAACAACCAAATATAGCATTTGAAACTGGACATATGCTAACTACAAACAACCGAACAATCAAAAAACTTTAAAAGAGGCATATGCTAGCTATAACAGGCTTAACAGCAAGCAAATATATGCATTCCTATCGATATGTTTAAAACTGGATTGATGAAATGTACTGCACAGTAAATAATTGCACATATAGAGCATCACATTGTGAACAACTGAAATAAACAAGGCATACTGAAACAACCAGATATAGCAATTAAAACTAGACATATTCTCACTACACTACAAAAGGGACTCGATAAAACAAATCATGGTTTCCCCTGTGAAGAGGCACGGCAAAACAAATCATGGGTTTCCTCACTTGTCACAGATGGGCTCGTTCCCGTGGGAAGAGCAAGGACCCTGGATGCGCTCCATGTTGTCACAGATGGGCTCCTTCCCCTTGGAAGAGCACGGCAATAGGGTGCCCTCCCTGATGTCGCAGACGAGCGCTTTCCCCTTGGAAGAGCAGATGGGCTCTTTCCCCTTGGAAGAGCCGGAGAGGGTGCCCTCCTCGTGGTCGCCGTCGATGAGGTCTGACTTGGAAGCTGTGGGTCCCAAAACAGTGTCGCAGAACGTGTCCTTCAGAAATGACAAAAGGGGCTCGATGGCGATGTAGAATGGAGGATTTTTGACAGTGAGCCAGAGGAGATCACCGGCGGGGTCATGGATGAGATCGACGGTGGTTGAACCCGAGGGGTTGGGGGTGGGTCACTTAACCTGTGACATAGCCTGCCTCAGGCCGTCGCTGTCGATGACCTCGATATCATAGCCGGCGGCCGAGACATGCCAGCATACTCTAGCCCACTGCTTGAGTGCTTGCCGCCAGTAATGGTCGTCAGCTTCCTCGGCGACATTGGGCGACGAGACCGCTATACACCTCTTTTCGGCCAGTCGCTCCTCAAGCTCCACGGGAAGCGTAGCCGGGCTTAGGCTGCCACGCTCTGGAGTGGGGGATGGGGATCTGTGGGAAAGGGGGCGTTTGGCAGGCGTCATCTAAGAAACTCAGGGCGGCCTGAGTATGGAGATCGGTGGGTAAGCTGCATGGGCAAACCGGCAGATGTTGACAATGCAGGCCTTGCAGCGGCGGCGGGGACCTTGCTAGGGTTTCGAGCGAGGGAGGTGTGTGTGTGTGTGTGCGCGCGCACGCCCGAGGAGGTTAGTGTGTGTGTGTGTGTGTGTGTGTGTGTGTGTGTGTGTGTGTGTGTGTGTGGAGGGGTGGGGGTGTTTGAGGAAATGACGCTGGTACTAAAAAATTTACTACGCGGGAGTCAAACGCGGGAGTGAAATGCCGGGGCTATTGAAAATTTTGATAATAGTCCATCGCACACGGTCCGGAGATAACAAACGTGTGTTATGAAACAAAAAAACCTCAAGGTGGGCAGATATTTTCTAGGGATGCAGGCGGGATTGGGAACAAGAAACATCGCACACAGTCCGGAGATAACAACCGTGTGTTATGAAACAGAAAAGCCCTCGAGGCAGGTAGATATTTTCTAGGGATGCAGGCGGGATTGGGAACAAGAAACATCGCACATGGTCCAGAGATAACAACCGTGTGTTATGAAACAGAAAAACCCTCGAGGCGGGCACATATTTTTGAGAGGGGGAGCCTCGTGGAGCCCAATGTACTGTGCGGATGTGTGCGTGACAGGGGCACCGGCGTGGCACACGGTTAGTTTGAGTGAACCATGTCTGTTGCGTCATCCGACTTGTCTAACGTTCATAAATTTGGCAAAAAATGACGCGGGAGAGGGTCAGAACACGAACACGCTTGCATGTGGACGAAATTTATGTATGAAAAGGGTGGTTTGATTTTCAAATACCAAATGCAACTTGGATGTGGCACCTCTCTCGCAAAGTGCACGGTATTGCTTGCCCCTACCCCCCTAGTGTCGGCATGAAGGGAATCCTAAGCTATGAATGCATGCCCCCTCCCCCCCCCCAACGGAGATTCACGTAGCAAAGTGCGAAGTAGCTAGCAGCCCCCCTCCTCCCTTGTGTCGGCACGAAGGGAATCCTAAGCGATGAATGCATGCCCCCCCCAACCGAGGTTCACCTAGCAAAGTGCAAAGTAGCTAGCAGCCCCCTCCTCCCTCGTGTCGGCACGAAGGGAATCCTAAGCTATGAATGCATGCCCCCCAACCGAGGTTCACCTAGCAAAGTGCGAAGTAGCTAGCAGCCCCCCTCCCTCGTGTCGGCACAAAGGGAATCCTAAGCTATGAATGCATGCCCCCTCAACCGAGGTTCACCCTAGCAAAGTGCGAAGTAGCTAGCAGCCCCCTCCCTCGTGTCGGCACGTAGGGAATCCTAAGCTATGAATGCATGCCCCCCGCAACCGAGGTTCACCTAGCAAAGTTTGAAGTAGCTAGAAGCCCCCCTCCCTCGTGTCGGCACGAAGGGAATCCTAAGCTATGAATGCATGCCCCCCCAACCAAGGTTCACCTAGCAAAGTGCGAAGTAGCTAGCTAGCAGCCCCCCTCCCTCATGTACGACACGAAGGGAATCCTAAGCTATGAATGCATGGCCCCCCAACCGAGGTTCACCTAGCAAAGTGCGAAGTAGCTAGCAGCCCCCCTCATGTCGCCACGAAGGGAATCCTAAGCTATGAATGCATCCCCCACCCAACCGAGGTTCACCTAGCAAAGTGCGAAGTAGCAACCCCCCCCCCCCCACACACACACACTCTTTCAGTCGGCGGGCCAGAGAGGCATATCTCACCATGATGGATCGTAAAACAGACCAAGAATAATCCACCTTGGTCGTACAACCTCTCTCTTGTTGTTGGTCAAAGTGATGGCCGTCCATGCGACCTCGGAGATGGGCTAGCTCGCCAATAATCACGCAAGTAGCTAGTCCCCGAAGACAACCACTGCATGCGTGTGGCCCAAACATATGTATGGAGAGGTGTGTTTTTTAGTAACAATGGAACAACTTTCATGTGGCACCGTGATTTCGAACTAGAAATCCCCACACTGGGTGAGGATTTAGGTTGATGATTGATATGTATGTTACTACACCACACTTCAAGCTAACGACGGGGATTCATGCATGCATACATGCATAGTATATGCGCTCAAACTTAAGGTCTGAATCTCACCATGACTTATACTACGATAACACGAACCAAATGAAGAATCTGCCATGGTAACCTATCTTGTTGTTGGTCAAGGTGATCATGGATGTCCACGCGGGCCCATGAATATATAGGCTTGTCGCCAATAACCATGCGAGGGAGTGTATCATTCGAAGGAAACCACTACATGCATATGTATGGAGGTGATGCGTGCATGCATGTTTGAATACCATTTCACAACATTGATGTGGCGCGTGCGTCAAAATCGTACACTAGCTCCCCACACAGAGCGAGATCGGTTCATGACGTGTCGTTCTACTAGCCACTTCAACTCGATGGGAGGGATTCATGCGTACACATGCATGTGTGTGTGCTCAAACTGTATCATGCATGTCATCCCAGAGCATGACCTATATATATACCATATTACAAGCAAAAATAATAATCCCCTCCTAAGTCAAATTAACCTCTCTTGTTGTCAGGCAAAAAGTAGTGATGGACCAAGCGGGCCCATAGATGGAAAGCATCGATATCGCTGATAATCGCTTAAGTGGGTGCAAGAGGACAACCACCACCTCTTTGCATGTGGGCCAAACTGTCAGATTTCGGGTTCCGGCAAAACCCTTGAGGTTCAAACACTGGGGTGCGCATGAAGATCTCCCGTCTACCTAATCACGCCCTCACCCTCACCGCGATCTCAAAGCCTAGCTCGACGAACCCACAGAACGAGAAACACGAGATATATATGGTTCGGGCCACCGATATGGTGTAATACCCTACTCTAGTGTGGCGTGGTGGATTGCCTCTTGGGCTGAGGATGGACAGGTACAAGGGAAGAACAGCCTCCTGAGGTGAGGAGTTCTTGTGCTGGGTGAACTTGTGTGTACGAGGATGGAATGGATCCGATCCAGGATGAGTTGCCCTCTACGGTGGTGGCTAGTCCTATTTATAGAGGCCCTGGTCCTCTTCCAAAATATTGAGCGGGAAGGGATGCCACAACAGCCAATTTGAAGGGGGACAACTAGTAGAAGCTATCCTGACTAAAGGTGGTCTTCGCCTGCCAAAGGCTCTGGTGGTTGATACGTCTCCAACGTATCTATAATTTTTGATTGTTCCATGCTATTATATTATCTCTTTTGGATGTTTAATGGGCTTTACTAAGCACTTTTATATGATTTTTGGGACTAACCTATTAACCTAGAGCCCAGTGACAGTTCCTGTTTTTCCCTTGTTTTGGTGTTTCGCAGAAAAGGAATATCAAACGGAGTCCAAACAGAATGAAACCTTCGGGAGAGTCATTTTTGGAACGGAAGCAATCCAGGGGACTTGGAGTACACGTCAGGGAATCAACGAGGAGAGCACGAGGCAGGGGGCGCGCCTACCCCCCAGGCGCGCCCTCCACCCTCGTGGGCCCCTCGTGGCTCCCCTGACCAACTTCTTTCGCCTATATATGTCCATATACCCTAAAAACCTTCGGGAGCAGAAGAGATCGGGAGTTCCGCCGCAAGCCTCTGTAGCCACCAAAAACCAATCGGGACCCTGTTCCGGCACCCTGCCGGAGGGGGAATCCCTCTCCAGTGGCCATCCCCATCATCCCGGCGCTCTCCATGACGAGGAGGGAGTAGTTCACCCTCGGGGCTGGGGGTATGTACCAGTAGCTATGTGTTTGATCTCTCTCTCGTGTTCTTGATTTGGCACGATCTTGATGCATCGCGAGCTTTGCTATTATAGTTGGATCTTATGATGTTTCTCCCCCTCTACTCTCTTGTAATGGACTGAGTTTTCCCTTTGAAGTTATCTTATCGGATTGAGTCTTTAAGGATTTGAGAACACTTGATGTATGTCTTGCATGTGCTTATCTGTGGTGACAATGGGATATCACGTGATCTACTTGATGTATGTTTTGGTGATCAACTTGCGGGTTCAATGAACTTATGCATAGGGGTTGGCACACGTTTTCGTCTTGACTCTCCGGTAGAAACTTTGGGGCACTCTTTGAATTACTTTGTGTTGGTTGAATAGATGAATATGAGATTGTGTGATGCATATCGTATAATCATATCCACGGATACTTGAGGTGACATTAGGGTTTTAGTTGATTTGTGTCTTAAGGTGTTATTCTAATACGAACTCTATGATAGATCAAACGGAAAGAATAGCTTCGTGTTATTTTACTACGGACTCTTGAATAGATCGATCAGGAAGGATAACTTTGAGGTGGTTTCATACCCTACCATAATCTCTTCGTTTGTTCTCCGCTATTAGTGACTTTGGAGTGACTCTTTGTTGCATGTTGAGGGATAGTTATATGATCCAATTATGTTATTATTGTTGAGAGAATTCGCACTAGTGAAAGTATGAACCCTAGGCCTTGTTTCCTAGCATTGCAATACCGTTTACGCTCACTTTTATCATTATTTACCTTGCTTTTTTATATTTTCATATTACAAAAACCTATATCTACCATCCATATTGCACTTGTATCACCATCTCTTCGCCGAACTAGTGCACCTATACAATTTGCCATTGTATTGGGTGTGTTGGGGACACAAGAGACTCTTTGTTATTTGGTTGCAGGGTTGCTTGAGAGAGACCATCTTCATCCTACGCCTCCCACGGATAGATAAACCTTAGGTCATCCACTTGAGGGAAATTTGCTACTGTCCTACAAACATCTGCACTTGGAGGCCCAACAACGTCTACAAGAAGAAGGTTGTGTAGTAGACATCAAGCTCTTTTCTGGCGCCGTTGCCGGGGAGGTTAGTGGTTGAAGGTATATCTTTATATCTTGCAATCGAATCTTTTAGTTTCTTATTTTAGCACTAGTTTAGTTTATAAAATAAAACTACAAAAAATGGAATTGAGTTTGCCTCATACGCTTCATCTTTTTAATATCTTTCGTAAGTATGATGAAAAGGAAAAATGTGCTCAAGTGCTAGAAGAAGAAGTCTATAAAATGTTTGGCACTAAATCTTTGAATGATGAGCATGATTACAATGTTGTTAGTATGAACTCCATGAATATCCATAGTACTAATGATGATTGCACTAGTCATGATGAAAATATCTCTTATAAGCATGTCGATTTTTGTGGAGTGCATAGAGTTTGCAAGTACATACCAAACAGGGAAGATAGATTTTACAAGAGGCATAAGTATTTGGAAACTAAATGGTTGCAATAAAGGCTAGATGTTTGTGCTGAAAATTTAAACTTTCTTAGCTGTACTTGTGAACTTTGCAATGAATGTGATCATTTCGGGTACCCAATGCAAATTGTTTCATGATCGTATCGTGTCCAAAAATTGTGATGACTTGATTTCCTTGCACATCATAATGAACTTAGTTTGCTCTTGGGTTACGAAGAAATGAAACGTATAACTAAGGTTATTCCAGAATTTGCCCTTTATAGAGTTCTTAATTTTGATCTAGAGGAAATTTATATGTATTGTGCGGTGAATTGCATTGAAAATCCTTATATTGCCAATTACATAAAAAAACAAATAGAGGATGAAGAGAATACTAATGAAAGGGAAGAGGCTTCCCAATATCCTCCTATTATTTCTTATGATGAATCAGGTAATGAGGAGGAGCCTTCTATTCAACCAATCTCACTAACAAGGAGCTCCGAAAAGAGGATTGAACCCACACATGATGTGGTGAAGAAGAAGAAAAGAAAAAGGAAGAGAGGTAAAAAGATATCTCTCCCAAATAATGTTGCTCCTATTATTGTTGTGCCTCATGAAAATGAATCAAAAATAATTGTGGAAGATGATGCACTTCATGATGATCTCGTTATGCCTATTGCTTGTTGTGATGATTATGATTGGGAAGATAATGATACTTCTTATGATCTTGAAAATCTTTTTGGCACTTGCTTGGAAGAATATGATAATTGCTATACTATTGGTTATATCCATACTATTAATGATGAGAGTGATTATGCTTATGATATGAAAAGTCCCAAGCTTGGGGATGCTATGTTTGAAGAAGATGATGTTTTTGAGAATATATTTGCTGCAATTAATGTTTGTCCCAAGCTTGGGGATGCTACGTTTAATGAAGATGATATTTTTAGCCTCCCAAGTTTTGATATGCAAATTTGTTATGATGATAGCATGCCTCCTACTTATGATGATTATATGTATGAAAGTGGATTTGGAGAGGTCATGGCTTTATTTAGTGATGATTCCACTATCTTGGAAGAGGTTTCAATCGATTATGATGAGAACAAAGTTGCTACTTTTGATGATTATTGTGATGAAACTTATGCTATAAAAAGGAGTGATGATTATATTTATAAAACTTGTCATGATTATGATTACCCTTTTTCTGAATATTACTCTTTTAATGTGGAAATAATTTATAGTATTCGAGTCTCTTATGATACTCCCACTATTCTAAAAGAGAAGAATTTTGCTTATGTGGAGAGTAATAAAAATTCTATGCTTGTAGATCATGAAAAGCATGCTTTAGGTGTTAATTATATTGTTGAATTCATTCATTATGCTACTGAAAATTATTATGAGGGAGGAATATATGCTTGTAGGAATTGCAATAATATCAAGTTTCCTCTCTATGTGCTTAAAGTTTTGAAGCTATGCTTGTATTGCCTTCCTATGCTAGTTGATTAGTGTTCCCATAGGTTGTTTGCTCAAAAAATCCCTATGCATAGGAAGTGGGTTAGACTTAAATTTGCTAGTCATACTCTTCATGATGCACCCGCTATGTTTCAACTCTTACCTTTTATGCAAGCATCATTGAAATCATCATGCCTAGCTAGGGGCGTTAAACGTTAGCGCTTGCTGGGAGGCAACCCAATTTTATTTTAGTCTCTTTCTTTTTGGTTCTGTTTAGTAATAAATAACCCATATAGCTTCTGTTAAGATGTGGTTTTATGTTTTAATTAGTGTTTGTGCCAAGTAAGACCTATAGGATCTTCTTGGATGATAGTTATTTGATCTTGCTGAAAATTCCAGAAACTTTCTGTTGACGAAAACAATTGTTTAAAATCACCAGAACGTGATAAAATACTGATTCCAATTGCAGCAGATCAATAATCAAATTATATAGGTCTTCCTATTTTGGTAGAATTTTTGGAGTTCCATAATTATTCAAATGATACAGATTACTACAGATTGTTCTGTTTTTGACAGATTCTGTTTTCTATGTGTTGTTTGCTTATTTTGATGAATCTATGAGTAGTATCGGAGTGTATGAACCATAGAGAAGTTGGAATACAGTAGATATTACACAAATATAAATAAATAATGAGTTCACAACAGTACCTAAGTGGTGGTTTTATTTTCTTATACTAACGGAGCTTACGAGTTTTCTGTTAAGTTTTGTGTTGTGAAGTTTTCAAGTTTTGGGTAAAGATTCGATGGACTATGGAATAAGGAGTGGCAAGAGACTAAGCTTGGGGATGCCCAAGGCATCCCAAGGTAATATTCAAGGATAACCAAGAGCCTAAGATTGGGGATGCCCCGGAAGGCATCCCCTCTTTCGTCTTCGTTCATCGGTAACTTTACTTGGAGCTATATTTTTATTCACCACATGATATGTGTTTTGCTTGGGGCGTCATTTTATTTTGTTTTGCTTTGCTTGCTGTTTGAATAAAATATCAAGATCTGAAATTATTAAATGAGAGAGAGTCTTCACATAGCTACATAATTATTTAACTACTCATTGATCATCACTTGTATCTTTTGGAGTAGTTTGTCGTTTGCTCTAGTGCTTCACTTATACCTTTTAGAGCATGACGGTAGTTTTATTTTGAAGAAATTGTTGAACTCTCATGCTTCACTTATATCATTTGGGAGTATCTAAACAACATGGTAGTTTTCTTTGGTTATGAATTTAGTCCTAATATGATGGGCATCCAAGAGGGATATAATAAAAACTTTCATATAAAGTGCATTGAATACTATGAGAAGTTTGATTTCTTATGATTGTTTTGAGATATGAAGATGGTGATATTAGAGTCATGCTAGTTGAGTAGTTGTGAATTTGAGAAATACTTGTGTTAAAGTTTGTGGTTCCCGTAGCATGCACGTATGGTGAACCGTTATGTAATGAAGTTGGAGCATGATTTATTTATTGATTGCCTTCCTTATGAGTGGCGGTCGGGGACGAGCGATGGTCTTTTCCTACCAATCTATCCCCCTAGGAGCATGCGCGTAGTACTTCGTTTCGATAACTAATAGATTTTTGCAATCAGTATATGAGTTCTTTATGACTAATGTTGAGTCCATGGATTATACGCACTCTCACCCTTCCACTATTGCTAGCCTCTCTAATACCGCGCACCTTTCGCCGGCATCATACACCCACCATATATCTTCCTCAAAACAGCCACCATACCTACCTATTATGGCATTTTCATAGCCATTCCGAGATATATTGCCATGCAACTTACCACTGTTCCGTTTATTATGACACGCTCCATCATTTTCATATTGCTTTGCATGATCATGTAGTTGACATCGTATTTGTGGCAAAGCCACCGTTCATAATTCTTTCATACATGTCACTCATGAGTCATTGCACATCCCGTTACACCGCCGGAGGCATTCATATAGTGTCATATTTTTTCTAAGTATTGAGTTGTAATTGTTGAGTTGTAAGTAATAAAAGTGTGATGATCATCATTATTAGAGCATTGTCCCAAGTGAGGAAAGGATGATGGATACTATGATTCCCCCACAAGTCGGGATGAGACTCCGGATAAAAAAAAGAGGCCATAAGAAAAAGAGAAGGCCCAAAAAAATGAGAGAAAAAGAGAGAAGGGGCAATGCTACTATCCTTTTACCACACTTGTGCTTCAAAGTAGCACCATAATCTTCCTGATAGAGAGTCTCCTATGTAGTCACTTTCATATACTAGTGGGAATTTTACATTATAGAACTTGGCTTGTATATTCCAATGATGGGCTCCCTCAAAATGCCCTAGGTCTTCGTGAGCAAGCGAGTTGGATGCACACCCACTTAGTTTCTTTTGTTGAGATTTCATACACTTATAGCTCTAGTGCATCCGTTGCATGGCAATCCCTACTCACTCACATTGATATCTATTGATGGGCATCTCCACAGCCCGTTGATACGCCTAGTTGATGTGAGACTATCTTCCCCTTTTTGTCTTCTCCACAACCACCATTCTATTCCACCTATAGTGCTATGTCCATGGCTCACGCTCATGTATTGCGTGAAGATTGAAAAAGTTCGAGAACATCAAAAGTATGAAACAATTGCTTGGCTTGTCATCGGGGTTGTGCATGATTTAAATATTTTGTGTGATGAAGATAGAGCATAGCCAGACTATATGATTTTGTAGGGATAGCTTGCTTTGGCCATGTTATTTTGAGAAGACATGATTGCTTTATTAGTATGCTTGAAGTATTATTGTTTTCATGTCAATATTAAACTTTTGTTTTGAATCTTATGGATCTGAATATTCATGCCACAGTAAAGAAGATTACATTGATAAATATGTTAGGTAGCATTCCACATCAAAAATTATTTTTTTATCATTTACCTACTCGAGGACGAGCAGGAATTAAGCTTGGGGATGCTTGATACGTCTCCAACGTATCTATAATTTTTGATTGTTCCATGCTATTATATTATCTCTTTTGGATGTTTAATGGTCTTTACTAAGCACTTTTATATGATTTTTGGGACTAACCTATTAACCTAGAGCCCAGTGCCAGTTCATGTTCTTTCCCTTGTTTCAGTGTTTCGCAGAAAAGGAATATCAAACGGAGTCCAAACGGAATGAATCCTTCGGGAGAGTTATTTTTGGAACGGAAGCAATCCAGGGGACTTGGAGTACACGTCAGGGAATCAACAAGGAGAGCACGAGGCAGGGGGCGCGCCTACCCCCCCCCCCCAGGCGCACCCTCCACCCTCGTGGGCCCCTCGTGGCTCCCCTGACTGACTTCTTTCGCCTATATATGTCCATATACCCTAAAAACCTTCGGGAGCAGAAGAGATCGGGAGTTCCGCCGCCGCAAGCCTCTGTATCCACCAAAAAGCAATCGGGACCCTATTCCGACACCCTGCCGGAGGGGGAATCCCTCTCTGGTGGCCATCTCCATCATGCCGGCGCTCTCCATGACGAGGAGGGAGTAGTTCACCCTCGGGGCTGAGGGTATGTACTAGTAGCTATGTGTTTGATCTCTCTCTCTCTCGTGTTCTTGATTTGGCACGATCTTGATGTATCGCGAACTTTGCTATTATAGTTGGATCTTATGATGTTTCTCCCCCTCTACTCTCTTGTAATGGACTGAGTTTTCCCTTTGAGGTTATCTTATCGGATTGAGTCTTCAAGGATTTGAGAACACTTGATGTATGTCTTGCATGTGCTTATCTATGGTGACAATGGGATATCACGTGATCTACTTGATGTATGTTTTGGTGATCAACTTGCGGGTTCAATGAACTTATGCATAGGGGTTGGCACACGTTTTCGTCTTGACTCTCCGGTAGAAACTTTGGGGCACTCTTTGAAGTACTTTGTGTTGGTTGAATAGATGAATATGAGATTGTGTGATGCATATCGTATAATCATACCCAAGGATAGTTGAGGTGACATTGGAGTATCTAGGTGACATTAGGGTTTTGGTTGATTTGTGTCTTAAGGTGTTATTCTAATACGAACTCTATGATAGATCGAACGGAAAGAATAGCTTCGTGTTATTTTACTACGGACTCTTGAATAGATCGATTAGAAAGGATAACTTTGAGGTGGTTTCGTACCCTACCATAATCTCTTTGTTTGTTCTCCGCTATTAGTGACTTTGGAGTGACTCTTTGTTGCATGTTGAGGGATAGTTATATGATCCAATTATGTTATTATTGTTGAGAGAACTTGCACTAGTGAAAGTATGAACCCTAGGCCTTGTTTCCTAGCATTGCAATACTGTTTACGCTCGCTTTTATCATAGTTACCTTGCTGTTTTTTTATTTTCAGATTACAAAAACCTATATCTACCATCCATATTGCACTTGTATCACCATCTCTTCGCCAAACTAGTGGACCTATACAATTTACCATTGTATTCGGTGTGTTGGGGACACAAGACTCTTTGTTATTTGGTTGCAGGGTTGCTTGAGAGAGACCATCTTCATCCTAGGCCTCCCACGGATTGATAAACCTTAGGTCATCCACTTGAGGGAAATTTGCTACTGTCTTACAAACCTCTGCACTTGGAGGCCCAGCAACGTCTACAAGAAGAAGGTTGTGTAGTAGACATCAGTGGTGACGCCGTGTTGGGCTCCACGGTGACCTCCGTCCTGCCGTCCTGCTGGTCTTGGTCTTGTTGCACCGATATGGAAACCTTTGCCTGACGCCTCGGGACTCCTTGCCTGCGCTTGCCTCTTTAGCACCAAAGAGGAAACGAGAACACTGTGCGCGCTAGCGCCCGCTTGGCGCCCGCCTGGCCTTGGTCGTCATGGCTTACGTCATAGGAACCTCGCGAGGTTCCCCTTGCCTTGATCTCTCCGACCCTCGCGAGCCAGCATGGTGAGGCTACCCCCGAGGAGGTCTTGCGTCGTCTGCCTCATGAGGCTTGGCCTCTCGCGAGGGTCTTGAGTTTTTCTGGTGAAGATGGGCCGTACAGGGCCGCTGGTGGAGCCACGCCGTGGGCCGCAGGCAGGCAAGTGTGGGGACCCCCGTTCCCAGGACGCCAACAGTAGCCCCCGGGCCCAAGGCGCGCTCGGACTTGGCTTCAAGGCGAAGCCAAAGGTCAAGTGCGGAGCGCCGTGGGCCCCAACAACCTGCGGCCTTGGTCGACGTGTGGCAATTGATTGGACGTGGGCGTCTTCGCTTCCCCAAGCTGCCTCGGCAACTGCCCGACTTGACGAGGCTGCATGCAAGGAAAAGCCATCATTACCTGTGATTGTGGGGATCGCCGGTTGGCCTTCTCCTGCTATAAATGAGGTGGGGGTGAAGCCCCCATCGCTCATCTCTTCCTGCTCCGCTTGCTTCTTTGTCCTTGCTCCATTTCCAGTAGCGACACCCATGGCGCCTGCGAAGAGGTTCTCGGCCGCAGAGAAGGGGAAGGCTCGCCAAGAGGGGCCCGGCTCTCCGCCGCCCGAGCGTGGGCGCGGCTGTCCCCGTAAGCACACCGCGACCCCCGCCGTGGCCCCCCATGGCCGCGGCGGCGCCCCATCGCGTGGTGGGAGTCGCCCATGTCGTCGCAGCCCCGTCGATGAAGGGGGGCCCGCCATGGTCGCACGGCCTCCCCGGCCGTGCTTCCGCTCGGCGGAGGTGCTGCCGGAGTTCGTCGTGTGGTCAGAGAACCCGGCCGGCACCTGGCTTCAGCTCCCGCGCTTCTTCGCCAGCGAGCTGCCGGCCACAGGTCCAGGCGGGCTCTGGCTGGAGGCTGACGGCTGCTGTAGCAAAGCTTCCTGGGTCATGGTCGAGGTCTCCGTCGCAGGCAATGCAGCCCTGGCCCGCGGCTGGCAGACGTTTGCTCGCACGCGCGGCCTAGGCCGGCGGTGCTCCCTCCACTTCAGGTACAATGGCAACGCGACCCTCTATGTGAGGGTGTCTGGGGAAGATGGCCGCCACGTCGGGTGTTGCCCTGAGGACAACGACAGCGGTGAGGTGCTCAGTCTTTGTGATGGCCCCAACGAGGGTGAAGGCGGGCTTGCCCTCGGCGCCGGCCATGGCTCGTCCAGCTACGGCGCCTCTTCTTTTGGCGCAGCTCCAGCAGCGGCAGCTACGACCAGCCGCCGCGCCCGCTTCGAAGGTGGCAGCGGGTCGTCTCGTCGCCGTGCTCCAGTAAAGCGCGAGGAGGGGTCTGGCTGAGCTCAGGAGAGCGCCATGGGCCCATCCTCGTGAACTGCCGCGGGAGCATGTGCCACTTTTGTTTCATGTTTTCCTTTCCTTCCTGCATTAAGAGAGAGACAAGTATGATGCCCCGCTGGGGCGTGCAACAACTATGATTTCCAAGTGGCTACGCTATGTTTATCGTTCTTGTGTCGTGTTGCAGCATCAACGTTTTATGTAGGCGCGTAGGAATAACTTAGCTTGATGCGCTTGAAGTAGTCTTTGCCTCGTGAGGCGCGTACTTCGCAGTATCTGGCGAGGCCTCCTTGGCTTAGGAAGCGTCTAGGAACTGCAAAGATTCGTTAGGAAACTCTTGTTCTTCCGAGCCTCACTCGCAGGCGCGGCCGGCCATGACCCAATGCTCCGCATCGCGGTACCCGGGGGGCACGGATTTAGAGAGGTGCACCAGCTTGCGAGCTCGAGCGAGGGTGCCTTCCGAAGAACAGGAAACCGCTCACGAGGCACCTGTCCAGCCCCCTCGCGAGGCGTGCGAGGGAGAGAACGGGTCAAAACGAGGAACCGAGGGCAGAAAAAGGGGGTAAAAAGGCAGGGGAACCAAGCCAGCAAGGAACACCAGAAAGCAAATTCTCATAAAAGAGGGGCAAGCCAACTGCGGAAAGCAAATGAAAAGCCGCGTCCGGCACCTAGTCTAGTCTTCTTGTCTTCTCACCAGCGCGGAGCTAAGTGCTGCCACTAGGACGTGGGAGGGAGCCCCCGAGGCCCGAGGGCGGCACCCTGAGACTCCGGGGCGTGTACAGTCCCTCTCAATATTATGTGAGAGTGTCACGAGCGGAGACCTTCACAGGCACTGGGCCTTCTTCACACGCGCCGGGCATGCTTCATGGGTAGAACTTCCGGAGGTGCTGGATGTTCCACGCGTTCCGGATGGGTACCCCGTCCAGCGTCTCCAGGCGCGCGGAGCCAGGCCTAGAGACGTGGGCGACCCTAAACGGGCCCTCCCACATGGGCGAGAACTTATGCAGCCCTTCCCTGGAGAGCACCCGCCTTAGGACGAGGTCACCCACCTCGAGCGTCCTGGAGCGGACGCTGCGATAGTGATACCGCTGCAGCGCCTGCTGGTATCTTGCCGCCCGTAGCGTGGCTTCACGACGGCGTTCCTCCCCCAGCACGAGGTCCATCCCCCGCATGACGTCCTGCTGCGCCTCATCAAACGCCAGGACCCGCGCGGAGCGATGCTTGACATCGTGAGGGAGAACCGCTTCTGCTCCGTAGACGAGGAAGAATGGGGTCTCGCCCGTTGGCTTGGTGGCGGTGGTGCGGATGGACCACAGCACGGAGTGGAGCTCGTCGTGCCAGCCCATGCCGCATGCCTCGAGCTTCTTCTTGAAGGTCCTGGTCTTGAGGCCTCTCAGGACCTCCGCGTTGCCGCGTTCGGCCTGACCATTGCTCCGGGGGTGCGCCACCGAAGCGTAGCAGATCTTTGTTCCAAGGTTAGCACAATATGTCTTGAAGAGATTGCTAGTGAACTGCGAGCCGTTATCGGTGATGATGCGGTTGGGGACCCCAAACCGGCTCACAAGAACCTTGATGAACTTGACCGCGGAGCCGGCCAGGATGGTGCGGACGGCTTCTACCTCCGCCCACTTGGTGAATTTGTCGATGGCGACGTAGAGGTAGCGGTAGCCCCCAGGCGCTCAAGGGAATGGGCCCAAGATATCCAGCCCCCGGACTGCGAATGGCCACGAGAGTGGGATGGTCTGGAGGCCCTGAGCTGGCTGATGGATCTGCTTGGCATGGAATTGGCAGGCCTCGCAGGACTTCACCAGCTCCATCGCGTCGTTGAGCGCCGTAGGCCAGTAGAATCCGCTGCGGAACGCCTTGCCGACGAGGGTCCGTGACGACGAGTGGTGCCCGCAGTCCCCACCGTGTATGTCAGCTAGCAGCTCTTTCCCCTGGTGCCTAGAGATATAATGCAGGGAAACGTCATTTGGCCGCTTCCTGTATAACTCACCGTCCTAGATGCAGTATGCCGTGGCCTGTCGGGCCACACGCTCTGCGTCCTCCTCTTTCTCCGGCAGCGTCCCATGCGTCATGTACTCTTTGAACTCCTTGGTCCAGCACGCCTCCTGAGGCTCGAGCGCCAAGAGTAGGCGCGCTCCCGAGGTCGGGCCGCAGTCCGGGGCTCCCGAGGCAGGTGGTTGAGGGAGCTCCTCCCGAGGCAGCGCCGTCCTTGAAAGTGGTAGTGTTGCCAATGGCTTGAAGAGCCGCTCCTCGAAGACGATAGGCTCTTGGGATAGCCGCTTGGATGCTCTATTGGCGATGTCGTCGGCCTCCTTGTTGGTGCCACGGGGCACGTGCTACAATTCCAGGCCCAAGAACTGCTTCTCCATCTTGCATACCTCAGCGAGGTATGCCTCCATGTGCTCGTCCCTCTGCTCGTATACCTTGTTGGAGAAGTTGACGAGAAGCTGCGAGTCGCCCTTGATGGTGAGGCGCTTCACTCCCAGGGCCACCGCAGCCTTAAGGCCAGCTATGAGGCCTTCGTACTCCGCTATGTTGTTGGAGACCTTCTCGCCCTGCTGGAAGCACAGCTGCACGACGTAGTAAAGCTTGTCCTGAGTGGGTGAGATGAGCACTGCTCTAGCCCCCGCGCCCTAGCGCGCAAAGGCTCCATCGAAATACATCACCCAGCCATCTGGCACCTCACTTCCCGGCGAGAGGGACCGATCCTCGCCTGCTTCAAGCCCAGGGGCGTCTGTCCATTCTGCCATGAAATCGGTGAGCGCGACTCCCTTGATGACCCTGGTTGTGCTGAACTCCAACTGAAATGCCTGCAGCTCGATATTCCACTCGGCGACTCGCCCGGCGGAGTTGGGGCTCTTGAGTACCCTCTCCAACGGGTAGGCTATCGGCATTCTGGGAACGGGGGTCCCAGACTTGCCTGCCTGCGGCCCACAGCGTGGCCAACCAGTAGGCTGTACGGCCCATCTTCGTCAACAAGGCACCCAAGACCCTCGCGAGGGTCCAAGCCTCGCGAGGCAGACGACGCAAGACCTCCTCTGGAGTGGCCTAGCCAGGCAGGCTCACGAGGAGCGGAGATATCAAGGCGAGGCAAACCTCACGAGGCTTTCGTGACATGAGCCATGACGAACGGTACCAGGCGGGTGCCAGGCGGGCGCCAGTGCGCGCAGCATCCCTATTTCCTCTTTGGTGCTAAGGAGGCCAGCGTAGGCGAAGAGTACCGAGGCATCAGGCAAAGGTTGCCATATTGGTGCAACGAGACCAAGACTAGGAGGACGGCAAGGCGGAGGTCATCGTGGAGCCCAAGACGGCGTCACCCCAGGGCTTTTCGCACGCGAAGACTGCTTTTGTCAGGATAGCTTGTACTAGTTGTCCCCCTTTAAATTTGCCCGCCGTTGTTGGCTCCCTTCCCGCCCGATATTTGGGAAGAGGACCAGGGCCTCTATAAATAGGACTAGCCACCACAGTAGGAGGGGATGGATCCAGAACTAGTTCAGACCATCCTCAACTACACAAGCACAAGAACACCTCAACCTCAGGAGGCTGTTCTTCCCTTGTACTATTCATCATCAGCCCAAGACGCAATCCACCACCACCACACTGGAGTAGGGTATTACACCACAACGGTGGCCCGAACCAGTATAAACCTCGTGTCTTAGTGTGTTGCGAGTTCGTCCGCAAGATCTTAGCGAGCTAGAGCATAGATCGTTAGGAGGGAGAGACTTCGCTCGCACCACAGTGTTCGAACCTTAAGGGTTTGCCGGAACCCCACATCCGACATTTGGCGCGCCAGGTAGGGGTGCGCCGTAGTTTCCCTTCCATCAGTTCGTTGCTCCATCGCTCCATCGTTTCCATGGCGGACGCTCGCCATGCTCGAGCTGAGCGTCGAGCTGCCCTCTCCGACTGCGTCGCTCAAACGGCTCCCGTAGGCGGGCCACCTCGTCGTTCTCCGTCTCCCGCCGCCAACGCTGCCACTGGCCCGGCGGGGAATGAGCAGCAGGCGTCCTCGCTGCATCCTTCGGTGCGGCAAGATGGCCGCACCGCTACTCCATCACTTACCCCTGCCGGTTCTTCATCTCACACGCACCGCGCTCCCGTGGAGGCACGGGCCACACTCATCGCGGCGAACGAGCTCCTACGTTACCGCCCCGTCGACGACCTCTATGAGGAGTGGCTCGACCGCGTCGCCGAGCTCGTCCGCGCCGCAGGGGGCTCTCCGGCGCCGTCCCACTCTACGCCTCCTCCTCAACCAGCCGCGGGCGACGGGGCTCATGGCATGCCTCCACCACCTCAACCCCAAGACGGTGCCTTGGCACCAAGGCACGCGCCTCCGCGGCGTGATCCACCGCGCCCGGCGCCCGCGCATGAAGAAAGAAGCTGCCAAGAAATCCCGCGGCTGCCAGAAGCTGCACCGGCACTCCCCGCGCCACCTCGTCAAGACCGCGCGCCGCCTGTAGTGGCGCAGCGCGGAGCTCGCCAAGACCAAGCTCCACCTCAGAAGCGGGCCCCGGCGACCACGGCCGGCTGCCGCGCCTTCACCCCCAAACTGCGTAGCGTCGCCTGGCCAGGCAAGTTCAAGCCAGATCTGTCTCCTCGCTACGACGGCACCGCCGACCCCACGGAGTTCCTGCAGCTCTATGAGCTGAGCATTGAAGCGGCCAACGGCGACGAAAAAGTCATGGCAAACTGGTTTCCCATGGCTCTCAAGGATGGGGCCCGCTCCTAGCTCCTGAACCTGCAGCACGGCTCAATCTCCTCCTGGGACGAGATGCGCGACCGCTTCGTCACCAACTTCCAGGGCACTCGCGACCGCCCACCGGCCGCGGGTGATCTACGCCGCATCAAGCAACAACCAGGAGAGACCCTCCAGAAGTACATCCAGTGCTTCAACAACACCCACCTCAAGATCCCCAAGGTCACGGACGAAGCCATCATCTCCGCGTTCTCAGACGGCGTCCGTGACGTCAAGATGAAGGAAGAGCTCGCTATCCACGAGGAGCTTTGCACATCTCAGGAGCTGTTCAACCTGGCGACCAAGTGCACAAGAGCTGAGGAGGGGCGCCTCTCCCTCCTTGAGCTGCCAGCTACAGGAGTGGAGGAGAAGAAGGCCAAGGCCAAGGACGTGAAGCGCAAAGAGGCAGTAGTGCTCGCAGCGGAGCCCGACACCAAGCGAGGCAGAGATCAGCCCAAGTCATCCAAGAACGGCCGACCGTTCCGCGCCTTCCACAACCTGAACACCCACAACACCAGCGACCGCCAAGAGCTCAGAGCCATACGGGAAGGACGCTACGGTCGACGCCCCGAGCGCAACGACCGGGGCTACGGCCGCTGAGGAGGACGCGGAGGCGGACGCTGGGACGACCGTGGCCCGTGCCAGGAGTGGCACGACCAGCCTCGTGAGGACCGCTGGCAGGACCAACCTCGCGAGGGCGCCTGGAGAGACCAGCCTCGTGAGGATCACCCCCAGGGCAACGCCGGTCTTCCTCCGCTGCCGCCACCAAGGAGGAACGACGACCACCACCAGGACGAGGGGGCTGGGGCTTCCAGGAGCCGCGTGCGATCGCCTGCATCTTGGGCGGTGCCCAGGCCCCAGCCTCTCAGCGCATCTTCAAACAGTTCGCTCGCGAGGTGAACGCGGTGCTCCCCAAGCTCGAGGCCACGTGCCCGCTCAGATGGTCCCAATGTGCCATCACCTTCAACTTGGCAGACCAGCTCAAGTGCGTAGCCACCGCTGGCGCCCTCCCTATGCTGTGCTCCCCAGTCATCAGCAATGTGCAAGTCACCAAGACTCTCATCGACGGCGGCGCAAGGCTCAACGTCCTGTCCGTCGACACGTTCGACAACCTCCAAGTGCCATATGAGCAGCTCCAGCCAACCAAGCCTTTCTCAGGAGTGACCGACGGTTCCACCACACCGATAGGGTAGGTCCGCCTGCCTGTCACCTTCGGGGAGCGCAAGAACTATCGCACCGAGCTCATCGACTTCGACGTCGCGCACATCCGCCTGCCGTACAATGCCATCCTCGGGTATCTAGCCCTGGCCAAGTTCATGGCAGTCACTCATCACGGCTACAACGTTCTCAAGATGCCAGGAAGCGGAGGAATCATCACGGTCCCAGGGATGCGGTGTTCTCCCTTGAGCGCGCCTTTCAAGCCGCAGCACTCGACGACCCCGACAGTAGAAGTGAAGGCCCTCCGGAGACCATCCCCAAGAAGAAGTTGCCGCGTCGCGCAGGACCTCAGGAGGATGGCGTCGCGGCAGGAGCCTCGACAGGATCAGCGCCCACTCCAGGGGCGCCTCGCTCCATCACATAGGAAAGCGCGCCAGGCGCCCTCCTCAGGCAGGACTCGGGGGCTCTCTTCTGGAGAGCCTCAGACCTTGCCAACCTCATGAGGGAGGCGCTTGGGCATCACTTGGCAGCGTGCCTCATGGCACACCTTCCTCAGGAGAGCACAGGGCAAGGAGTGCCCACCACCCAGGAGTTCGTCACCAAGACCACCCAGGAACTGCAAGAAGCAAGAGCCATGCGCAGCCACAGCCGCTCACAAGGCGCAGCTCCCCATCCAGGCGAGGATGACGGGCTGCGTGTCTGCGTCGACGTCCCAGGGCTCAACAGGGCCGCATCTTAGGAGCACTTCTGGCCATCGCGTGTGGGCCGCTGCGAGGGCCCACCACACAGCTACGTTCGCATGCCCTTTGGCTTGCCAAGCATGGCGTCGACCTATCAGCGCAACGTGCGGCAAGTCCTGGCGGCTCAGGAGGCCAGGTTCCACGCCGTCCTGGAGGAGATGGAGACGGTCTTCAGGGAACCTCCTGAACCCCTAGAGCCTCCCGAGGCTCAGGGTCCCGGTGGCTGATGAGGAGCCATTCCTTCAACGCGCGGCTTCAGCTGCACCAACTCTACTTCGTCTATAGAACCAGGTGACATCTTCCAAGTTCGTTTAAGCTGGGAGCGCCCCTCGGGCTGCATTATTCCCAGGCCACACGGGCCCGTCCCTGTGGCATGTATCCCTTTTGCTTAAGTCTTTAGCTTACCTTGCTGGGGGCACCCCTCGGGCTGCATCATCCCTAAGCCGCTCGGGCCAGACCCGGTGGCGTGTATCTTCCTGTATTTATCCAAGTTGATATGCTCTTCATGCTTAACCTGCCAACGGCTATCGCCTGCTCGATTGCCCTCCCGCCACGGGCCTGTTCGTTCTATGCAATTCGCTTGCATGTTAAAAGGGGGGCTCCTGAGCATCGCGACTTAGGAGCTCTTACTGGCTCTCCAGCCCTCACCCCCTGGCCTTGACCACGGCATCGCGACCTGGCATACCAGCGGCGGCTGAGCTCGCTCGAGGGCCGGGACCTGAGGACGTAGAGTGCTTGCATCTAACTGCCTTGCAGGAACACACAGTCACCAAGACTCAAGACCAGGCGCAACCCGCCTTGAGGTAGGGCCTCGTGAGTCCCGCGCTGGCTCACGAGTGCCCAGACACACCTCGCAGCCCTGCCGTGCAAGCCACGTGTCAGGGCGGGGCTGTACACGCCCCGGGGGCTCCTCCCGGAGGGGCCCCCCCATCCCACGCCCAAGTGGAAGCACCATGCTCCGCACTGGCTGACGACACTACCGAGGAGCGGCTATGCCCGTGCACAAGCGGAAGCACTATGCTCCGCGCTGGTGATAAACAACTGAGGGCGACCCCACGGTCGTGCCAACCTCAGGGAGCCCAGAGCTCAGCGCCCAGCCTTACCGCAACGCCTCCCCTCGGGAAAGCCATGCATGGGGGTTGGGCACGGGGGCTGCGCTCGGGTCACGCCCAAGCGCACGCCACCTAACCAGGTCCCCCGACTTGGGCATCGCGCGCCCCTCCCGAGGCCTCGGCGAGGGAAGGTATGGGAATTGTTTGCATGTCAAGGGGGACTCCTGAGCATCGCGACTCATGAGCCTAACTGGTCACGTAGCCCCTCACTCCTTGGTCCGTCCTGGTCTCCGGTCGGCCCAATGGCGGTTGAGGTATGCGCGGGGCCGGGCCCTGCCAACGTAGAACATTAATCTACCCCCACGAACTCTCCCTATATGTTGTTTGCGCGTCAAGGGGGACTCCTGAGCATCGCGACTCAGGAGCCTAACTGGTCACGTAGCCCCTCACTACTTGGGCCGTCCTGGTCTCCGGTCGGCCCAATGGCAGTTGAGGTATGCACGGGGCCGGGCTCTGCCGACGCAGAATGCAAAGCAAATAGGAGGGAAATCGCGAAATCTCGAAGCAAATATTACAAGCATATTGTCCTCACAGTACCAAATTAAAAAGTCTAAACGCCTCCACGAGGCCTGATACATGTCGCAAGAACGGAATGGGAAGAATGGCCGTGGGTCACCTCTAGACATCGCCGTCTCTTGCGGAAGGCGCTCCCTCGTGAGCGGTTCTGTCTTCACCACCAGCCGCAAGGTCGACAACGCCAGAAAGAGGAGCGGAGACGAAGCCGCGGAACCTCCTCGGCAAGGTCCCCACCTGATCCAGCACGGCCACGGCAGCCGCCTCGTATTGATATTCAGCTACAGGCTCCAGCAGCTCGTCAATACAAGCGTTGGGGTCGCGAAGGTGCAGGTGGCTAAAGACGCGAGTCAGCGCGGCTGAAGACAGGACGCAAGCCTCTGCCTCCGCCATGGGACCGAGACCGTCAACGACCTCCTCAAGCGCCTTCACCACGAGAGGAAGCAGCTGGGCGGGGCCGTCCTTGTTGGTGTCCAGAGCCTTCTCCAGGCCGTGCTCGTAGAGCGTCTTCTGCGCCTTGCAAGACCTCTTCTCGAGATCGGCAAAGGCCACGCGGTCTTCCACCAGGACTCGCGCCTTGGCATCAAGATCAGCCTCCCTCGTCCCCATCTTCCGCTCCGACTCTTCCAACCAATTGCGCTCGGCGGTCTGCTTCTTCCGCAGCTCCGCCAACTCTGCATCACGATTCTTGACGGCTTCCTCCCGGGCCTTCATCTCCTCCTCCTTCGCTTGGCGGCAGCGCACCTCTTCAGCGTGCTTGTCGCGCAGGCTCTGCAGCTCGCCCTCCAGCACTTGGCAGTGGTCACGGGCGGCCTTGGCGTCCTTTAGCGCTGCCTCACGATCGGCCGAAGCGTTGGCGGCTCCTTGCTTCTCCTTCTCGGAAGCCGCAGCAGCTTGACCCAGCGCCGCGCGGACTGCCAGGTCGGAGTGAAGCCAGCCAGAGGCCAGCTCCAGACGCCCGGCCACCAGGCACGGGCCCGCGCTCAGGACATCCGCCTGCAGCTGGGTCATCTCCGCAAGGGCACGCTCCAAGACGGCAGCAGGAGTAGAAGGACCAGGGAGTGGAGATGCAGTAGTGGGAGGAAGCGATATCATCACCAGGGCTTGGGAGACCGCGGGTTCCGGAGCAGCTGGGACCTCGTCAGCCGCGCCAAGTACCGGCATCTCCGGAGCCAGCGGGGCCATGGGGGCTGAATCCACGCGGCGATGCTCCTCTTGGCCTCGCGAGGACGATCGGGCCGGGGAGATGCGGGCGCTGTTGCCTCCTTTCTCCACGGGAGGCACGGCCGCTGCGTCTTCTTTCCTCTTCTTCGCCGAAGATGTCGGCCTGATCAACCAAGGGCGAGTATTAGGAAACGACGAGTACAAGCAAGGGCAAGGCGAAGCTTAAGACACTTACCGATCCACTGCGACGTATTCCACAAACCGCTTGAGAAGCTTGAAGCCTGACAGCTTCGGGACCTGAGGATTAGGCGTTCGGGCTCCGGCGGCACCAGGCGGAGCAGAGGTAGAGCCGGAGCCAGCCCCAGGAGGTGCTAGGGCGGGGGCGGCACCACGGGCTACCAGCGACGACCTGCCCTTCGTCGAGATAAGGGGTTGCTCCCTCTCCCCTTGGAAGGCGTCGGCCTCGGCATCATCAGGAAGGGCGCGAAGAATCTCGGCCTTGCTCAGGGGGGAAGTCTCCCCCACCTCTTCCAGGGTCTTCTCCAAGTCCTCCTCCTCTTCTCCCTCTCCGCGGGACTCACCGGAAGACACCTCCACAGGTTTCTGCGCCGTAGGAACTCCCGGAGGCGTTGGCGGCACCAGCCCGCGCGCATCAAAGGTCGGCCTGGAGGCGACAAATTTCTCCCGGTCCCTGCGCTGGAACAGGGGAACGAAAGCGCTAGGTGGATACTCCTGGTTGTCCCCGACTATGAGGCGCAGGACGGCGTCCAATTCATCGCCAGGCAGGTCCCCTGGCCTCAGGTGGGTCTTGTTCTCCTCTTCTTCAAGCTCCTAGAGGGGGCGCGCGCGCCTGAAGTGGCGCAACCCGCAGCGTCAAGAACTCCCTCAGGAGCATCGCCCCCGTTACCTTGGCCGCCCTCGTGTTGCCCAGCCGCAGGTCGGTCATCATCTGCCCCAACACCAACGATGCCCGCTCGTCGACAAGCTCCGCCTTGGGCCACCCCCCGTTGGGAGGGGGCGCCGATGTTGGCAACGCCAGGCGCGGGTCGGCACGCTCGGCATCCTTCATGACCCATTTGGATCGGATGTTGTCGGCCCTCTTCCCGATGCTCGAGATCGAGTTGGCTTTGTTGCATGTAATGAAATTAGAGCACCCGGAGGTGTGCTCGCCGCTGACGCGGAGGAAGAAGAAATGGTGAAGGAGCGCCACGGATGGCATAACGCCCAGGTACGCCTCGCAGTAGTAGGCAAAGATGGACATGAGGAGGACATAGTTGGGATGGAGATGCAACGCCTGCAGCCCGTAGTGGTCGAGGACTTCATAAAAGAAATCAGAGAAGGGAGGAACCAACCCGACGGCGACGCTGCTCGAGAAGAAGGGGAAGAAGGTGCTCCCCTCAGGCTCTGGCTCGTCGGACGCGAGCCGGAGCTCCGCCTTCCCCCACTCATTGCTCTCGCCCGCTGTCAGCAGGCGCACGGAGGCGAGGCTCTTCTCCGTGACGGTGGGCGCCTCGAGGGCCGGCTCATACCAAGCTGGTGCTGAGGAAGTCTTGACCTTGCGCGGCGCCATGGGCGGCAGATGCAGAGCGAGGATGGAGCAGATCTGGAGATAGCGGCGGCAAAGAGCGAGAAAGGGGATCTGGAGCGAGGCAAGGAAGAAGCAATGAAGGAAAGAATTGCCCGCACCAGCCTCTGTCAGGGCAAGCAGTTGCCGAGGCAGCGTGGGGAAGCAGAGACGCCCACGTCCAATCAACCGCCACGCGTCGACCGAGGCCGCAGGCTTTTGGGGCCCGCGGTGCTCCGAACTTGACCCTTGGCTTCGCCGCGAAGCCAAGCCCGAGCGCACCTTGGGCCCGGGGGCTACTGTCGGCGTTCTGGGAACGGGGGTCCCCAGACTTGCCTGCCTGCGGCCCACAGTGTGGCCAAGCAGCAGGCCGTACGGCCCATCTTCGTCAACAAGGCACCCAAGACCCTCACGAGGGTCCAAGCCTCGCGAGGCGGACGACGCAAGACCTCCTCTGGAGTGGCCTAGCCAGGCAGGCTCACGAGGAGCGGAGATATCAAGGCAAGGCAAACCTCACGAGGCTTTCGTGACGTGAGCCATGATGAACGGTACCAGGCGGGCGCCAGTGCCCGCAACATCCCTATTTCCTCGTTGGTGCTAAGGAGGCCAGCGCAGGCGAAGAGTACCGAGGCATCAGGCAAAGGTTACCATATTGGTGCAACGAGACCAAGACTAGGGGGACGGCAAGGCGGATGTCATATTGGAGCCGAAGACGGCGTCACCCCGGGGCTTTTCGCAGGCGAAGACCACTTTTGTCAGGATAGCTTGTACTAGCTGTCCCCCTTTAAATTTGCCCGCCGTTGTTGGCTCCCTTCCCGCTCGATATTTGGGAAGAGGACCAGGGCCTCTATAAATAGGACTAGCCACCACAGTAGGAGGGGACGGATCCCGAACTAGTTCAGACCATCCTCAACTACACAAGCACAAGAACACCTCAACCTCAGGAGGCTGTTCTTCCCTTGTATTCATCATCAGCCCAAGAGGCAATCCACCACCACCACACTGGAGTAGGGTATTACACCACAACGGTGGCCCGAACCAGTATAAACCTCGTGTCTTACTGTGTTGCGAGTTCATCCGCAAGATCTTAGCGAGCTAGAGCGTAGATCGGTAGGAGGGAGAGACTTGGCGCGCACCCCAGTGTTCGAACCTTAAGGGTTTGCCGGAACCCCACATCCGGCCGAGACGACCTTGATGGGGTGACCTTGAAAGTAGTGATGCAGCTTATGCGAGGCCACCAAGAGCGCGAGCAAGAGCTTCTGAGGCATGGGGTACCATGCTTTGCATCCCGCAATACCGTGCTGACGAAATACACTGGGCGCTCGACGAGGGCGGCTGCATCGATGAGGCCTACACCTTCCGGAGGTTGGGGCGCCTCCTGAGGCGATGGAGCCCCCAAAGCCTGGTCGCTCGTTGGGGCCTCTGCAGGCCCGAGGGCGCCGTCTTGTCGAGCCTGGCCATCCGCTGGTGTGGCTGCAGTTCTTGTGGTGCCCTCCGGGTCTTGCATCGCCCCAACCGAGGGAGTGGCTTGGCGCGACGCATCCTTGGCCTGGCGCTCTTCCCGGACCGCCACCAGAGCTGCGCTGGCGGAGTAAGGGGTGGCGGCAAGGTAAAGCACCAGGGGCTCGAGAGGGCGAGGCGCACCCATCACCGGAGGGCTGGTCAGGTATCTCTGGAGGTCTTGAAACGCTTGGTCGGCCTCCGGGGTCCACTCGAATGGGCCTTTCTTGTTCATCAACTTGAAGAATGGTAGGGTGCGCTCTCCCAGCTTGGAGATGAAGCGCCCCAACGAAGTCACACAACCAGCAAGCTTATGCATTTCCTTGAGGGTTTGTGGTGGGCTCATGTCTTCGATTTCCTTGACCTTCTCTGGGTTGGCCTCGATCGCCCTGTGGGACACGAGGAAACCCAGCAGCTTGCCGGAAGGGACACCAAACATGCATTTCTCCGGGTTGAGCCGCAAGTCCACCCGGCGCAGGCTCTCAAAGGTCTCCTCCAGGTCCTGAATCAAAGTTCTCGCCTCCCGAGACTTCACCACAATGTCGTCGACGTAAGCTTCAGCGCTACTCCCGAGCTGCTGACCCAGGGGGATGTGCATCAGCCGTTGGAAGGTTGCGCCCGCGTTGCGCAGCCCGAACGGCATGCAAGTGTAGCAATATACCCCGCACGGGGTCCGGAAGGTCATCTTCTCCACATCCTCTACCGCCATGTTGATCTGGTGGTAGCCTGAAAACGCATCCAGGAAGCACAGCAGGTCGCACTCGGCGGTGGAGTCGACGATCTGGTCAATGCGTGGAAGCGGGAACAGATCTTGGGGGCAGGCCTTGTTGAGGTTGGTGAAGTCGACACACATGCGCTCTTTCCCGCCTTTCTTGGGTACAACGACGGGGTTCGCCAACCATTCGGGGTACCGGACCTCGCGAATGACACCTGCTGCCTCCAGCTTGCGGGTTTCCTGGACGATGAAGGACTGCTTCTCCGTGGACTGCCGCTGCGCCCTCTGCTTCACAGGGCGTACATTGGGGCACACCCTCAAGTGATGCTCGATCACCCCTCTTGGGACCCCTACCAGCTGTTTGGGCTCCTAGGTGAATACTTCCTTGTTTGCGCACAAGAACTTCACCAATGCCTCCTCTTGATCTAGGTCGAGGTTGGCACCTATAGTGAAGGTGGCTCCCGAGGACCCATCTTCCTCGACCGGCACCTGCTTGGTTTCTGCCCAGTCTTGAGTGAACAACGGCTTCTTCTTGGTTGGTGCGGCCTTCTTAACTCCGGAGGTGTCTGTGTCGGCCGGTCGCGTTGTCGTGGCGGTCTTAAGGGCAAGCTTGAGCGCCACTAGAGCCTCTTTGGTATCTCCAACTATGGTGAGGACGCCCTTGCTCCCGGGCATCTTCATGAGGTTGTAGGCCGGATGGGTCGCCGCCATAAACTGAGCCAGAGCCGGGTACCCGAGGATGGCGTTGTACGGGAGGCCGATGCGGGCGATGTCGAAGTCGATCAGCTCAGTGCGGTAGTTGTCGCGGGTGCCGAAGGTCACGGGCAGACGGATCTGCCCCAGGGGACTGGCGGAGCCGCCGCCGACTCCGGAGAAGGGCTTGCTAGGCCGAAGCCGCTCGAGTGGTACGTGAAGAAGGCTAAAAGCTTCCACAGAGAGCACGTTGAGGCCAGCGCTGCCGTCGATGAGGGTCTTGGTGACAGCTACGCTGCAGATGGTGGGTGTGCAGAGCATTGGGAGCACGCCCGAGCTGACGGTGATGGCAGGGTGATCCCCCGAGTCGAAGATTAGGTCAGCCTCGGCCCAACCCGGGGGAGCCCCCTGCCGCGTGGAGGCGGCGCCGATCTGGCAAAAGAACGGCTTGGTGTGACGGTCTGAGGGCGGCGCTTGCGAGCCACCGAGGAGGGCCGCAACGACGGGGGGCGCCTGTGCTGTGAAGCGTGTAGCAAGAAGGCCGCACAGCTCTTCCCAAGACGCCATTGTGGACCTTGGGAGGTTGAGCAGCCAGGCGCGCGGTGCACCAGTGAGGGCCACGGCAAGCCAGTTGGCCATGACCTTGCCGTCGCCCCCAGCCTTAAGGACGGCCTCCTCGTACGCCAGCAGGAAAGCCGACGGGTCCGCCGCGCCGTCGTAGCGTGGTGGCATCTCCGGCTTGAACTTGGGTGGCCACTGCACCTGCCGTAAGGCGGGGGCCAAGGCTCGGAGCCCCCTGGCCCCACCATGGGCATCAGTTGTCGTAGCTGGAAGAATAGCGTCGGCCATGGGGGCGAGGCGCAGTGGTGGCGGAGCGTGGATCGACGGAAGGAAGGCTTCGGTGCACCCCTACCTGGCGCGCCAAATGTCGGATTTCGGGTTCCGGCAAAACCCTTGAGGTTCGAACACTAGGGTGCGCACGAAGATCTCCCCTCTTACATTGTGAGGGGCTGTGCCCAAGCTTTTGTGTTCAGGTTCAAAATAAAGGAGTGCGGGCTCAGTCGGACATATCGCTCACCGCGTTTTCCGAGTCGCTCCCGGACAGGCTGCTGGCATTGTTGCTGGCGCTATCTTCCCTATCATCAACCACGCCGCCCTCATCTGCCATGACCACCACCGCGTCGTCATCAGAAGCAAAGGCCCTAACCAGAGCATCCACATTGTAGTCCACCCAGCGCGCTAGGTTGTCTCGGATGACCTCGGGCACTGGGGCAATTGCGGCGTCAAAGTTAAAGTAAGGATTGGTGTTCAGGAGATGACTGAAGACGCAGGAGAACGCGCGCCAGATGAGGCCTCGGCTCTTTTCGTTCACAAGCTCTCGAGCCCTCTCGGCCCGGTTCTCCAGGCACGTCACGACGTCGATGAAGAAGCGAAGATGGTTGGCATAGTCCTCGGCATGGGGGTGAGGGGCGTGCTCATCACAGATGGTACCTAGCGCCTAATTGGCCCTCGTCCTGAGGTCCCGAAGCATGGAGACATGCTCGCGCAGTAGTGTCTGCGGGCAAAGCGCCTCTTCCCTGCTCTGCTGCGCGAAAGACTCGGTGTTGGTTACCTGCTGCTGAAGCGGGAGCAGCTCAGCACGGGCGGAGGCCAGCTCGGCTTGCACGGAGATCAAGGCAGCTGCAGCGGCCTTCTCGCGCTGCTCCGCCTCGGCCAACCCCGACCTGAGGGCAGCAGTCCTACCCTTGGATTCGACCTCCACGAGCTTCAGCTTCAGATCTTACCTGCTAGCAAGGTCAGCGCGAGCCTCGGCCACTCTGCGGTCAACTTCCTCCTCGGCCCTAGCCTCGCGCGTGCAGACAGCTGCTACCTCTTGCTCACTGCGTTGGTTTTCCCTTGAAGAGGAAAGGGTGATGCAGTAAAGTAGCGTAAGTATTTCCCTCAGTTTTTGAGAACCAAGGTATCAATCCAGTAGGAGGCCACGCGCGAGTCTCACGTACCTACACAAACAAATAAGAACCTTGCAACCAACGCGATAAAGGGGTTGTCAATCCCTTCACGGTCACTTACGAGAGTGAGATCTAATAGAGATGATAAGATAATATTTTTGGTATTTTTATGATAAAGACTAAAAGTAAAGAAAGCAAAATAAATGGCGATAGAAATAACTTGTTGGCGGGAGATTAATATGATGGAAAATAGACCCGGGGGCCATAGGTTTCACTGGTGGCTTCTCTCAAGATAGCATAAGTATTACTGTGGGTAAACAAATTACTGTCGAGCAATTGATAGAATTGAGCATAGTTATGAGTATATCTAGGTATGATCATGTATATAGGCATCACGTCCGTGACAAGTAGACCGAAACGATTCTGCATCTACTACTATTACTCCGCACATCAACCGCTATCCAGCATGCATCTAGAGTATTAAGTTCATAAGAACGGAGTAACGCTTTAAGCAAGATGACATGATGTAGAGGGATACACTCATGCAATATGATATAAACCCCATCTTTTTATCCTCGATGGCAACAAAACAATACGTGCCTTGCTGCCCCTGCTGTCACTGGGAAAGGCACCGCAAGATTGAACCCAAAGCTAAGGACTTCTCCCATTGCAAGAAATATCAATCTAGTAGGCCAAACCAAACTAATAATTTGAAGAGACTTGCAAAGATAACCAATTATACATAAAAGAATTCAGAGGAGATTCAAATATTGTTCATAGATAATCTTGATCATAAACCCACAATTCATCGGATCTCGACAAACACACCGCAAAAAGAAGAGTTACATCAAATAGATCTCCAAGAGAATCGAGGAGAACTTTGTATTGAGATCCAAAGAGAGAGAAGAAGCCATCTAGCTAATAACTATGGACCTGAAGGTCTGAGGTAAACTACTCACACATCATCGGAGAGGCTATGGTGTTGATGTGGAAGCCCTCCGTGATCAATTCCCCCGCCGGCAGGACGCCGGAAAAGCCCCAAGATGGGATCTCACGGGTACAGAAGGTTGCAGCGGTGGAATTAGGTTTTCGTGGTCGCTTCTGATGGTTTGGGGGTACGTAGGTATATATAGGAGGAAGAAGTAGGTCGGTGGAGCCACGAGGGGCCCACGAGGGTGGAGGGCGCGCCCAGGGGGTAGGCGCGCCCCCCTACCTCGTGGCTTCCTCGTCTGTTGCTTGACGTCCACTCCAAGTCCTTTGGATCACGTTTGTTCCGAAAATCACGTTCCCGAAGGTTTCATTCCATTTGGACTCCGTTTGATATTCTTTTTCTGCGAAACACTGAAATATGCAGAAAAACAGCAATTTGGGTTGGGCCTCCTGTTAATAGGTTAGTCCCAAAAATAATATAAAAGTGTATAATAAAGCCCATTAAACATCCAAAACAGAATATAATATAGCATGGAACAATCAAAAATTATAGATACGTTGGAGACGTATCAAGCATCCCCAAGCTTAATTCCTGCTCGTCCTCGAGTAGGTAAATGATAAAAATAGAATTTTTGATGTGGAATGCTACTTGGCATAAATTTCAATGTAATTCTCTTATTTGTGGTATGAATATTCAGATCCGAAAGATTCAAGATAAAAGTTTAATATTGACATAAAAGTAATAATACTTCAAGCATACTAACTAAGCAATTATGTCTTCTCAAAATAACATGGTCAAAGAAAGTTCATCCCTACAAAATCATATAGTTTGGTCATGCTCCATTTTCGTCACACAAGAATGCTCTCATCATGCACAACCCCGATGACAAGCCAAGAAATTGTTTCATACTTTAGTAATCTCAAACTTTTTTCAACTTTCACGCAATATATGAGCGTGAGCCATGGATTTAGCACTATGGGTGGAATAGAATATGACGATGGGGGTTATGTGGAGAATACAAAAAAAGAAAGTCTCACATTGACGCGGCTAATCAACGAGCTAGGGAGATGCCCATCGATTGATGTCAATGCAAGGAGTAGGGATTGCCATGCAACAGATGCACTAGAGCTATAAATGCATGAAAGCTCAATAAAAGAAACTAAGTGGGTGTGCATCCAACTTGCTTGCTCACGAAGACCTAGGGCATTTGAGGAAGCCCATTGTTGGAATATACAAGCCAAGTTCTATAATGAAAAATTCCCACTAGTATATGAAAGTGACGAAACAAGAGACTTTCTATCATAAAGATCATGGTGCTACTTTGAGGCACAAGTATGGAAAAAAGATAGTAACATTGCCCCTTTTTATTCTATTTTTTGTGGCCTTTTTATTATTTGGCCTTTCTCTTTTTTTTGGGACAATGCTCTATGAATGATGATCATCACACTTCTATTTATTTACAACTCAATGATTACAACTCGATACTAGAACAAAGTATGACTCTATATGAATGCCTCCGGCGGTGTACCGGGATGGGCAATGAATCAAGAGTGACATGTATGAAAAAATATGCATGGTGGCTTTGCCACAAATACGATGTTAACTACATGATCATGCAAGGCAATATGACAATGATGAAATGTGTCATGATAAACGGAACGGTGGAAAGTTGCATGGCAATATATCTCGGAATGGCTATGGAAATGCCATAATAGGTAGGTGGCTGTTTTGAGGAAGATATAAGGAGGTTTATGTGTGATAGAGCGTATCATATCACGGGGTTTGGATGCACCGGCGAAGTTTGCACCAACTCTCAAGGTGAGAAAGGGCAATGCAAGGTACCGAAGAGGCTAGAAATGATGGAAGGGTGAGAGTGCGTATAATCCATGGACTCAACATTAGTCATAATTAAAGAACTCACATACTTATTGCAAAAATCTACAAGTCATCAAAAACCAAGCACCGCGCGCATGCTCCTAGGGGGATAGATTGCTAGGAGAAGACCATCGCTCGTCCCCGACCGCCACTCATAAGGAGGACAATCAAAGAACACCTCATGTTTCAAATTTGTTACACAACGTTTACCATACGTGCATGCTACGGGACTTGCAAACTTCAACACAAGTATTTCTCAAATTCACAACTACTCAACTAGCACAACTTTAATATCACTACCTCCATATCTCAAAACAATCATCAAGCATCAAACTTTTCTTAGTATTCAACGCACTTATAAGAAAGTTTTTACTAATCTTGGATACCTATCATATAAGAACTTATTTCTCAATTTAAGCAAATTACCATGCTGTTCTGTAGTGATCTCAAAATGATATAAGTGAAGCATGAGAGATCAATAGTTTCTATAAAACAAAACCACCGCCGTGCTCTAAAAGATATAAGTGAAGCACTAGAGCAAAAACTATATAGCTCAAAAGATATAAGTGAAGCACATAGAGTATTCTAATAATTCCGAATCATGTGTGTCTCTCTCAAAAGGTGTGTACAGCAAAGATGATTGTGGTAAACTAAAAAGCAAAGACTCAAATCATACAAGATGCTCCAAGCAAAACACTTATCATGTGGTGAATAAAAATATAACTCCAAGTAAAGTTACCGATGGACGAAGACGAAAGAGGGGATGCCTTCCGGGGCATCCCCAAGCTTTGGCTTTTTGGTGTCCTTAGATTTACCTTTGGGTGCCTTGGGCATCCCAAGCTTAGGCTCTTGCCACTCCTTGTTCTATAGTCCATCAAATCTTTGCCCAAAACTTGAAAACTTCACAACACAAAACTTAACAGAAAATCTCGTGAGCTCCGTTAGCGAAAGAAAACAAAACACCACTTCAAGGTACTGTAATGAACTCATTCTTTATTTATATTGGTGTTAAAACTACTGTATTCCAACTTCTCTATGGTTTATAAACTCTTTTACTAGCCATAGATTCATCAAAATAAGCAAACAACACACAAAAAACAGAATCTGTCAAAAACAGAACAGTCTGTAGTAATCTGTAACTAACGCAAACTTCTGGAACTCAGAAATATCTACCAAAATAGGAGGACCTAGATAATTTGTTTATTGATCTACTGCAATTGGAATCAGTATTTTATCACGTTCTGTTGATTTTTAACAATTGTTTTCGTAAACAGAAAGTTTCTGGAATTTTCAGTAAGATCAAATAATTATCATCCGAGAAGATCCTATAGGTTTAACTTGGCACAAACACTAATTAAAACACAAAAACAAATCTAACCAGAGGCTAGATCAAATATTTATTCCTAAACAGAAGCAAAAAGAAAAAAACTAAAATAAAATTGGGCTGCCTCCCAACAAGCGCTATCGTTTAACGCCCCTAGCTAGGCATAAAAGCAAGGATAGATCTAGGTATTGCCATAATAATGATAAGGCAAATCATGAAAACTTCTCTCATATTCTCTACGTTCAGCAGCAAGTTTTCTTTGAGGCAAGAAAAAATAATCAAAAGGGCTAAATGTAATGGGACAAAAGTTCCCAAGATCAATCTCGGGAGGTATGGGTTCCTCCTTTGGCCCCTTATATTGCACAACCAATTCATCATTACAAGCATTCATTTGGCAAAAAGTCACAAGCCTTTGTTCAAGAGAAAAACCTAACCCATTATTCTGAATGGCAAAATCATCATTAAGTTCAGAAATTCTATCAATTAGAATATCGGCTGGAACCTTTTTTCTAAGATTTTCATTATAAGCAACATGATCCGAAGATTGTAAACGCATTATGTCTTCTTGGTTAAAAAAGGATAGCTTCTATGGGAGGACGACCAGCATCCACCCTATAATGCGCAAAAATTTCTTTAGCCTCTTTCATTATGAATCTGAACTCATGAGCCAAAAAGATAGTAGCGGCACGCTTAACAGAAGAGTGCTCAATATTAGAAAATTCTAGGAAAATTCTTTGTATGCAAGGATGCATATGAAGAAATTGCCTTTCAAGTTCAACTACGAGCAAAGATATCGCATCTGCAAGGCTACTAGTTCTATGAAGAATAGAGCCACCCATGATGGGCAAAGCACCGGCACAAGTAAAGAAATCTCGAATAACTCCTTTCCCAATAATATTACCACTACCGACTCGAAACTTTTTAGTATGCAAGATAGTAGCTCCTCAAGAGGATCATCGAAAGTATCAAAGTTTCCAATGTTATTATTATTGCCTTCATTAACGATAACCTCCCCAGATTCAGACATAGTGGCAGCAAACTCAAGAAACACGAGAAGAAAAAGAATGGAAAGAGAGGGCGAATAAAACGGCAAGGGTGAAGTGGGGGAGAGGAAAATGAGAGGCAAATGGCAAATAATGTAATGTGAGGGATAAGAGTTTGTGATGGGTACTTGGTATGTCTTGACTTGTGCGTAGACTCCTCGGCAACGGTGCCAGAAATCCTTCTTGCTACCTCTTAAGAACTGCGTTGGTTTTCCCTTGAAGAGGAAAGGGTGATGCAGTAAAGTAGCGTAAGTATTTCCCTCAGTTTTTGAGAACCAAGGTATCAATCCAGTAGGAGGCTACACGCGAATCCCACGTACCTACACAAACAAATAAGAATCTCGCAACCAACGCGATAAAGGGGTTGTCAATCCCTTCACGGTCACTTATGAGAGTGAGATCTGATAGAGATGATAAGATAATATTATTTGGTATTTTTATGATAAAGACTAAAAGTAAAGAAAGCAAAATAAACGGCGATAGAAATAACTTTTTGGCGGGAGATTAATATGATGGAAAATAGACCCGGGGGACATAGGTTTCACTAGTGGCTTCTCTCAAGATAGCATAGGTATTACGGTGGGTAAACAAATTACTGTCGAGCAATTGATAGAATTGAGCATAGTTATGAGAACATCTAGGTATGATCATGCATATAGGCATCACGTCCGTGACAAATAGACCGAAACGATTCTGCATCTACTACTATTACTCCACACATCGCCCGCTATCCAGCATGCATCTAGAGTATTAAGTTCATAAGAACAAAGTAAAACTTTAAGCAAGATGCCATGATGTAGAGGGATAAACTCATGCAATATGATATAAACCCCATCTTTTTATCCTCGATGGCAACAATACAATATGTGCCTTGCTGCCCCTGCTGTCACTGCGAAAGGACACCGCAAGATTGAACCCAAAGCTAAGCACTTCTCCCATTGCAAGAAAGATCAATCTAGTAGGCCAAACCAAAATGATAATTCGAAGAGACTTGCAAAGATAACCAATCATACATTAAAGAATTCAGAGGAGATTCCAATATTGTTCATAGATATTCTTGATCATAAACCCAAAATTCATCGGATCTCGACAAACACACCGCAATAAGAAGAGTTACATCAAATATCGCCAAGAGAATCAAGGAGAACTTTGTATTGAGATCCAAAGAGAGAGAAGAAGCCATCTAGCTAATAACTATGGACCCGAAGGTCTGAGGTAAACTACTCACACATCATCGGAGAGGCTATGGTGTTGATGTAGAAGCCCTCCGTGATCAATGCCCCCTCTGGCAGGACGCCGGAAAAGGCCCCAAGATGGGATCTCACAGGTATAGAAGGTTGCGGCGGTGGAATTAGGTTTTCATGGTCGCTTCTGATGGTTTGGGGGTACGTAGGTATATATAGGAGGAAGAAGTAGGTCGATGGAGCCACGAGGGCCCATGAGGGTGGAGGGCGCACCCAGGGGGTAGCTGCGCCCCCTACCTCGTGGCTTCCTCGTCTGTTGCTTGACGTCCACTCCAAGTCCTCTGTATCACGTTTGTTCCGAAAATCACGTTCCCGAAGGTTTCATTCCGTTTGGACTCAGTTTGATATTCTTTTTCTGCAAAACACTGAAATAGGCAAAAACAGCAATTTGGGTTGGGCCTCCGGTTAATAGGTTAGTCCCAGAAATAATACAAAAGTGTATAATAAAGCCCATTAAACAACCAAAACAGAATATAATATAGCATGGAACAATCAAAAAATTATATATACGTTGGAGACGTATCAACAGCGTCCTCCGCTTGGGCAACCTGGCGTTCCCTCGTCTGCAACCGCTCAAGTTCAAGACTGCGCTCCGTGGCCTCAAGCATCAGCGCTTCCTCGCGCCTCAGGACCTCCTCCTCGTTGGACAGTGCCCCCTTCATCGACGCCAAGGCAGCTTTGCGCGCCTCCACTTGCTGCTCCAGGGAGGCGTTCAGGACCTGGAGCTCCTGCCTGCGCTTCTCGGCGATCTCGCGGCGGTGGTCTGCCCCCCTGGCCTCCTCCAAGGCCCGGGTGCTGACCTCGCGTGAGGTTTCCAGGGTTGACTCGACCTACGCGTTGGCATGCTCACGCTGGAGGCACCCGAGGTTAATGGCCACCTTCAGTTGGCGCCATTCGTCTACCAGTCGGAGGCCCTCGGTTTCAAGATGAGCGTCAACGTCCACAAGTTCTTCCCCAAGCCGGGTCAGTGCACCCATCGCCTCCCGGAAGAGCTCGTGACGAACGGCACCCCGCTTGTGTGCAAGCTCGAGCGCGCGGCCGGGTCCGTCCTCCACGCTAGTGGCTGGTAGGGCAGTCCGAAGTGGTTCGCTACCCTCCAGCCGAGGGCTGGGGGCTAGCGCCCTCCTGGTCGCCCTTCGGGCCTCGGCGGAGGCCTGGAGGGGCGGAAGCTCGTTGCTTGAAGAAGAGGCCAAGACCGAAGTCATCCAGCCGCCGTCAATGACCAGGGGAGGAGCCCTGGGCACACCTCCTGCACCCCAGGCGAAACTTCGAAGGAGGAACGGCAGGAACGCGGGTTCGAGGCGCCAAGTTGGCTCGCTTGCCTCTCTGGTCGACCTCGCGACGAGTGTGGCATGCGGGCATGGGGCAACCAATGCCAGAGGGGGACTCAGGGCTGGAGGAAGCTGCTTCTTGGGAAATTTTGCCGCCCTGGCAGAAGGAACTCAAAGGAGCCACAGTTAGGAAGGGGGGCAGTGCTCGAGAAATTACAACGATAAGGTACTCACTCGTCTATGGCGATGTATTTCCTCTGTTTCAATGGCCGGAAGGCATCACTGCTGCAGCTTGGAGATCCTCTCCTCTTCCAGAGCGCGTCAAAGTTGAGTCGGAGCCGGCCGAAGCCTTGGGTGCGGTCGCCAGCGCCGGGCGCGGCTGGAGTGGCTCCTGAGGAGGCGACCTCAGGAGCAAGGGGCTGCGTGAGGACCTTGTTCCCTTCTTCCTGGCAACCCGCCGGGGCTCCGGGGGCTGCGGTCTCAGGAGAATCGGGCTGCGGCACCCCTCCGGCTGCTTCCTCCGGACGGCTCTCCAGAGAGCCATGGGTCCGCCCTCCGGGAGCCCCGAGCGGCGCTGATCCTTCGGCAGCCGCGTCGCCAGCGGCTGGCGACGGTTTCCCCTTGCGCCCACCTCCGGGGATGTCGCCGCGCCGGTGGCGGGCGAGGGAGCCACGGAGAACGGGTTCTCGCGAGGTCCTTCAAGACCGGACAGGCGTAATCACTATTCGTCGAAAGGGGGCATCTGCTTCACGAAATCTACCTTGTTCAAGCAGAAGTACAAGAGGCAACCTTCCTCTGGCATGTCGGTTGGCGACGGGTCGCCCGTCAGGATCTCGAGCACAGTTTGTTGCGCCTCAAGAGGAAGCCCGGACTCGTGAAGCCTCATGCGGTCCTTGCTGCCGGACAAAGTCCACATTGGTCGGGAATGGCGCTGGAGCGGGGCAACGCGGCGCCGAATGAACTCCTTCACCACCATGGGCGCAGTCACGCCAAGATCCTTCATCCTCTTCAACCGGAGCCAGACGAAGGCAAGACGCAGGTCGGCGAGCCTCTCGTGGCCCCAGCCAGAGCTGGGAACGGTGGGTGCCGACGGAAGCGAGAGCAGGGCCTGAGCACGCCGACATCCACGAATGCCCACCGCCTCCGGAACCCGCTCGTAGACGGGGGAAGCTCGAAGTCAATCCCTGAGCCGGTCGTCGCAGCCACGGCCTGGAAGCTCAGGCAGCCCGAGCGCTGCCGGGGGTCGGTCAGGTGCAGCGAGAAGAAGTGGCGAAGCAGGGCCACCAAAGGAGCAATGCTAACCATGGCCTCAAAGACAAATGCGAAGACGGCAAGAAGAGCAACGGATTGGGGATCCAAGTGTAGCATATGGATATGATAATTAATGGGGAAGCACGGCGTTGAAGAAGGTGGAGAAAGTGGGATCAGGCCGGCCCACAGGGCGTCCAGGAGGAAGTGGACCTCGGTGGCTGTCCTGTCGACGGAGGTGCGGGATGCAGGCCAGACCACCGTCTTCCCCCATTCGTTGAAGTCGGTGGCGAGCGCTGGGCGGACCTTGCACATGGCCTCCTGGTTGAGCACCACCGACCGCTCGACAGCCGGCTCGAAGGCCGAAGGTGGTTCGGTTGAGGACTGGGGCTTCTTCTTCCCTTTCTTCA
Organism: Triticum aestivum; assembly: GCF_018294505.1. NCBI lineage: Eukaryota > Viridiplantae > Streptophyta > Magnoliopsida > Poales > Poaceae > Triticum > Triticum aestivum. The sequence goes on along the minus strand of NC_057802.1, from coordinate 167,250,701 downwards.
TTTGGCTAGGGGCCATGGCGACAGAGGGGACAGAGCTCTGGTCAGATTGGAAGAAGAGGCTGTTGTTTCGGGGAGGCGGAAGAATTGGGGAAGCACGTTGCCAGCGACGAAGGAGTAACTGTGTTGGCCGTGGGGGCCACTTAGCCAAGCGGATATCAAGGTTGCGTGGGGAAGCGGGGACGCCCACGTCCCGTCAGTCGCCACGCGTCAATCAAGGCCGCAGGCAGTTGGGGCCCGCGGCGCTCCGTACTTGCCCTTTGGCTTCGCCTCGAAGCCAAGTTCGAGCGCGCCTTGTGCCCGGGGGCTACTGTCGGTGTTCTGGGAACGGGGGTCCCCAGACTTGCCTGCCTGCAGCCCACGGCTTGGCTCCAGCAGCGGTCTAGTACAGCCCATCTTCATCGGCAAGCACTCAAGACCCTCGCGATGGGCCAAGCATCGCGAGGCGGACGACTCAAGACCTCCTCAGTGGCGGCCTCACTAGGCTGGCTCGTGAGGGGCGGAGAGATCAAGGCGAGGGGCACCTCGTGAGGTTCCCATGACATGAGTCGTGACGACCAAGTCCAGGCGGGCGCCAGCGGGCACAGTGTACCCGTTGCCTCTTTGGTACTAAAGGGGCAAGCGCAGGCTAGGAGTCCCGAGGCATCAGGCAAAGATTTCCATATCGGTGCAACGAGACCAAGACCGGCAGGACGGCAGGATGGAGGTCATCGCGGAGCCCACGACGGCGTCACCACCAGAGCCTTTGGCAGGCGAAGACCACCTTTTGTCAGGATAGCTTGTACTAGCTGTCCCCCTTCAAACTGGCCGTTGTGGGATCCCTTCCCGCCTAATATTGGGGGAGAGGACCCGGGCCTCTATAAATAGGAATAGCCAACACCTTAGCAAAGGGAGGGATCATTCAGAGGGGGCGGATCATTCAGATCATCCTCAACCACACAAGCTCATCGAGCCCAAGAACACCTCACCTCAGGAGGCTGTTCTTCCCTTGTACTTGTTCATCCTCAGCTTACAAGGCAATCCACCACACCACACTGGAGTAGGGTATTACACCGCATCGGTGGCCCAAACCAGTATAAACTCTTGTGTCCCCTGTTCTTCGAGTTCGACGTGCTGAGCTTTGAGATCGTGGTGAGAGAGTGAGCCAGAGGGAGGGAGAGATCTTCGTGCGCACCCCAGTGTTCGAACCTTAAGGGTTTTTGCGGAACCCGAAATCCGACAATGGTGAAATTAATTAACCTCTCCCGATGTACGTCAAAGTGATGCATGCATGCATCGACGATGGCCTCGTGGGCCCATAGATGGAAGCGTCACACGTGAGTGTCCTAGCTAGGATAACCACCGTGAGCATGCATGTGGCCCAAAAAGGTGTTGTGTGATATTTGAATACCCAATTTCACAATTTTGATGTGGCATGTACCTCGGAAACCAAAAAGTCCCGACACTGAGTGAGGTGTACTTGTTCATGGACGCGTATGTATAGTATATATGCTAGTCCCCTCCCACCTCTTCGACGCGTACAATATACCACCATAACACAAACAAAAAAGATTCTACCTTGCTGGTCAAATTAACCTCACTGCCGGCTGTTCGTCAAAGTAATGGACGACGACCTCGCGGGCCCACAGAAAGCGTCACAAGCGAGTATCGAGTGTCATGTACGACAACCATCAACTGCATGTGGCCAAAACATGTATGTATGAAAGGGTTGTGTAATGTTTTAAATAACGATTTCATGACTCTGATGTGGCACCGACCTGCCTAACAAAACGGCCAACCCACATGGTGGCTCACAACTCATAGTGTACTGCGAGCCACCCGCCACCCCCAGACGCACACACCCACACACACACAACGAATCCACCGCAACTACGATGCATCTTAAATTAATTATCCCGCGGTGAACATATGTTACCAAATGAGGGACGTTTTAATTTCAAAAAAATCACAGAGATCATTAAGACATTTTAGTACATTAACTGATTGATTTTCTACAGGTATAATGTGCAAAAATCAAATTTGAGCTACATGCACACGTGATAGTGCACCTAAATGGACTGCAAAAACACATGTGTCTCACTGGGTGCATGTTTACTCCCCGTGCAAGAAATTTCAAACATTGAGAATCTTGATTTTTAAATTCTAGTAGATCCAAAACTTAATTGAAGTTCATGAAACTTATCGTGTTGTCATATGGACACCAATACAAAGTGGCATTGTACTTTTTTTTGTCAAATTCAAGACCATTTTTGATGTAATCTTTATCTAATTACAAATGGGAGATTATTAATAATTGGGAACCAATATCCCAAACGGATTATTTATTCGAACCGTGAGCGTTAGACCAACAATGGATACGTGCCATGCTTCGGTTAAGCAATAAAGCGGCAACATTAATCATCCAAAAAGAAAACACGACCCGTGTGCCGTGCGAGCAGGCATGAGTTAACGGGACGCATGCGAGCAGTCCACCGCGCAGGTAGACGGGGAGGCATGTGTGCAGGTGTGTGAATTGACGGAGGCGTGCTCGCTGCGCAGTGTCATCGGGAGGCGTGCGAGTAGCTGTGTGAAACTTTGATAGGCATGCCACCACTCTGGTGCGCATGCTCACCGGGAGGCGAGCCATCGGTTTGACCGCTGCCTGCCTCTCTCCGACAACTCCCACTACTCCATATTAATGGTGCGCCCGAGCGGCCGCACCCCCCATCCTCGCCACACACACACAATCCTCTCTCTCCGCTTGCATCCTCGACGCCGCTCTCAGTCCTCAAAGCCGTTAGTGTATGAGAATGCCGCCGAAGCGCCCCATCGGAGGGAGTGGCGATGCCGGGGCTGTTGAAGCACCGGAGCACGGCATGGAGATGGAGACAGAGGTTGCCGTCACCGCCGGCGAGTTATCGCTGCACCCTGACGTCGTCGACGGCGTCGAGCTTGCACAGCCAGAGTCGGAGTTCCACACCGACTCTGGTGACGACCCCGGCGATGACTCCGACGACCACTCCGGCAACGACTCCGACGATGACGGACAGCAGGTTAGTCATCTATACCCATTTATGTGTCAAATAGATCATAGGGTTTCTCTGTTTACTCCTGCCTCCCCCTTTTTGGAATAGAAATCATATGGTTATGTTCTTCCAATCCATGAAATCTGAGTAAGTTTCGTTAGATCCGTGTAGTGTATTGATTGTTTGAATGGTACAAGTGATAAGTGATTAGTTGTTTCACCTGTGCAAATGATTTCTGCTAGTAATGCGACTAGGGTTAGTGTTCCTGCTAATAATTCCTAGCCAGGACTTGACAATTGATTTTGAATGACCTACATATGTTTGTGCCATTATGTTCTTCAAGATTGGTCTATACATAGATGACTGTGCTTAAAAATTGAACCAAAAACTCTGGATATGTATAAATAAATAGCCATAAATTCCTAATCCTACTTCACGGCATGTAATCATTGATTTGATGCCAATTTTTTTAATATTTGTATAGGTGCTGTCTGACGATGTGGACAACAAGGATGAAGATGGCTAGATGAGGTACAAGAGGCAAATCCTGAGGGAGCTTTATGCGGGAATGCATAACAGGCGTATTAGGACCTAGCACGACGGCTATCGATGCCCATGACGCGTATCTAAGTGTTCTGGCGCATGCAAGAGGGCGGGCCGTTGCCTCCTTCAAGTAGAAGTATTCTCGCAGGGTGGCGCATGGCGCATACGCCGAGTACCTGGAGCAACTTCAGGATCGTGTCGGCATGTGATATGAGATGTGAGATGGATCGAACTATGTACGCTTGAGTATGCTTAATGACGGTTGAACTATGTACTTATGGTTGAACTATGCTTATGTACGTGTACGCTTATTATCTATGTCTGAGTATGTTAAATATTTGGCAAAAATTTGGTAAAAATTATAAAGGGGGGCCAATAAACCAGGACGGAGGTAGTACGTCAATCGCACACGGTTCCCAAAATTGGAACCGTCTGCAATGACTTTCATTTTGCATGTTGCGTCAATCACACACGGTTCGCTCTAGCAAACCGCTGCCCCCAAAATTCTTTGTGGGACAGAAAACCCTCACCACCCAATTCAAAAAAGAAAAAATAAAACCCTCACCATCCCCACGTCACAAAAACCCTCACCCCGCCTGCCACCCCCTCCGGTACGGTCCCCATTCACACCTGCACAAGCTCCTCCACGTCTATGCCATGTCACCGCCTATCGCGGCGGTAAACACTTAGCTCAACGCCTACCACTGCCGCCAGGCTGCCGGCTAAGCCCACCGCATTTCGCCACTTCCGCTTGCCGCCGCCTATCGCCATCGACTTTCTCGACGCTGCTCGTGATCGACCCAGCTCCGCTCGGTTGGGGAATCTGCTGTACTGAGGGTTCTTTCTCATGAACGACAAGGTACTAATTTAATGAGATATTATCTCATCTCTTATCCCAGTTCATCTACCTCCTTTAATCACCCGGCGGAAATCGCCGTGAAATCATTTTTATTCAAGCTGATTTGAGGGTTTTCTTTCATTCATAGAATGTACAGTGAGCCGACACTTCAGGACTTTGCGACCTCCGCCAGAGATTCCATCTCATCGTACCAGATAACTTGAGGACGCGCGCGGTATGTTCAATCTCACCCTAAATCGGTTGGCATGGCCTACTTTCCTGAACATATTCTAAATATTGCTACATTTGGATAAAAGGTGCCACATGCACCATATACGTCAAAGGGGATTTTCCCCCTCTTCTTTCTATATTAGGCAAATTAATGATGTATTGTTCTTTCGATTACTCTCATATTTCCATGACATCATGTTTACCCTATCTGTTTAATTATAGATTTTTGTCCTTCAATTTCAACTGATGTACAGTTATTTCAATTTGGGCCCATATTTGCATGTTACCATATTTCCTTTAACAATCCCGTCGGCCTCCTGGGAACGGGGGTACCCAGACTTGCCTGCCTGCGGCCCGCGAGCGTGGCTCAACCAATGGCCTGGTATGGCCCAACTTTGACAACAACAGCTCAAGACCCTCGCGAGGGGCCAAGCCTCGCGAGGCGGACGCCGCCAAGACCTCCCTAGGGGCGGCCTCGCTAGGCTGGCTCCCGAGGTGCGGAGATATCTATGCAAGGGGCACCTCGCGAGGTTCACATGACGTGAGCCATGACGACCAAGGCCAGGCGGGCGCAGTATAGCAGTTTCCTCTTTGGTGCTAAAGAGGCAAGCACAGGCGAGGAGTCCCGAGGCATCAGGCAAAGGTTTCTGTATTGGTGCAACAAGACCAAGACCAGCAGGACGGCAGGACGAAGGTCATTGCGGAGCCCACAACAGCATCACCACCAGAGCCTTTGGTAGGCGTAGACTACTTTTGTCAGGATAGCTGTACTAGTTGTCTCCCTTCAAAATTGGCCGTTGTGGGATCCCTTCCCACCTACATTTGGGAAGAGGACCAGGGCCTCCATAAATAGGACTAGCCACCACCATAGGAGGCAACTCATCTTGGATTGGATCCATTCCACCAAGGCCATCTCACCAGCTCATCGAGCTCACGAACACCTCTCCTCCTGAGGCTGTTCATCCATTGTACTAGTTCATCCTTAGCCCTCGAGGCAATCCACCACCACCACACTGGAGTAGGGTATTACACCACAACGGTGGCCCGAACCAGTATAAACCTCTGTGTCTTGTGTTCTTTGGGTTCGTCGAGCTAGGCCGTGGGATCATTGGGTAGGTAGGCTGGGGAGAAAGAGTCCTTCGTGCGCACCCCAGAGTTCGAACCTCTCAAGGGTCTGCGGAACCCTGAATCCGACATTTGGCCCGCCAGGTAGGGGTGCACCGAAGCTTTGCCTCCGTCGTCCACGCTCCACCTCTCCGCCAGTTCCATGGTTGATGCTCGTCGAGCCCACACTGAGCGCCGGGCCTCTCTCAATGCTCGCGTCGCCCGAACGGCGCCCGTCAGCGGGCCTCCCCGTCCCTCTCCATCACCTGCTGCCAATGCAGCCACCGGCCCGGCGGGGAACGAGCAGCAGGCTTCATCGCTGCACCCCTCTGTCACTGACTCCGGCCGGCTCATCATCTCATGCTCGCGCGCGGGCCCGTGGACACGCAGGCCGCGCTGCTCACGACGCATGTGCTCCTACGCTACCACCCAGTCAACGACCTCCACGAGGACTGGCTGGACCACATCGCCGAGCTCATCAGTGCCGCCGGGGGCTCTCCTGCACCGTCCCTCTCGCTGCCCCGTCCGCTTCCCACTGTGGGTGACGTGGCCCACGGAGCGCCTCCACCACCTCCATGTCAAGACGTCGCCCTCGCACCAAGACACGCGGCCCCGCAGTGTGACCCACCGCGCAGGTCGCCCGCGCATGAAGAAGAAGCTGCCAGGAGGTCCCTCGGCCGCAACAAGATGCTCCTGCACTCCCAGCACCGCCACGTCAAGACCATGTGCCGCCTGCACGACGGGCCCCAGTGACTACAGCAAACTGCCGCGCCTTCGCTCTCGAGCAGCGTAGCGTCGTCTGGCCCGGTGCTACCTCTTTTGCACTGCGTTGGTTTTCCCTTGAAGAGGAAAGGGTGATGCAGTAAAGTAGCGTAAGTATTTCCCTTAGTTTTTTAGAACCAAGGTATCAATCCAGTAGGAGACCACGCTCAAGTCCCTCGTACCTACACAAACAAATAAGAACCTTGCAACCAACGCGATAAAGGGGTTGTAAATCCCTTCACGGCCACTTGCAAAAGTGAGATCTGATAGAGATGATAAGATAATATTTTTGGTATTTTTATGATAAAGAGTGAAATTAAAGATTGCAAAATAAACGGCGCCAGAAATAACTTGTTGACGGGATATTAATATAATGGAAAATAGACCCTGGGGCCATAGGTTTCACTAGTGGCTTCTCTCAAGATAGCATAAGTATTACGGTGGGTGAACAAATTACTGTCGAGCAATTGATAGAATTGAGCATAGTTATGAGAATATCTAGGTATGATCATGTACATAGGCATCACGTCCGTGACAAGTAGACCGAATCCTGCCTGCATATACTACTATTACTCCACACATCGACCGCTATCCAGCATGCATCTAGAGTATTAAGCTCATAAGAACGGAGTAACGCTTTAAGCAAGATGACATGATGTAGAGGGATAAACTCAAGCAATATGATATAAACCCCATCTTTTTATCCTCGATGGCAACAATACAATACGTGTTGTTTCCCCTACTGTCGCTGGGATCGAGCACCGCAAGATTGAACCCAAAGCTAAGCACTTCTCCCATTGCAAGAAAGGTCAATCTAGTAGGCCAAACCAAACTGATAATTCGAAGAGACTTGCAAAGATAACCAATCATACATAAAAGAATTCAAAGGAGATTCAAATATTGTTCATAGATAATCTTGATCATAAACCCACAATTCATCGGATCTCAACAAACACACCGCAAAAGAAGATTACATCAAATAGATCTCCAAGAGAATCGAGGAGAACTTTGTACTGAGATCCAAAGAGAGAGAAGAAGCCATCTTGCTAATAACTATGGACCCGAAGGTCTGAGGTAAACTACTCACACATCATCGGAGAGGCTATGGTGTTGATGTAGAAGCCCTCCGTGATCAATGCCCCCTCCGGCGAAGCGTCGGAAAAGGCCCCAAGATGGGATCTCACGGGTACAGAAGGTTGCGGCGGTGGAAAGTGGGTTTCGGCTCCTGTTCTGATATTTGCAGGGTATATGAGTATATATAGGCGAAAGAGGTCGGTCAGGAGAGCTACGAGGGGCCCACGAGGGTGGGGGCGCGCCCAGGGGGGCAGGCGCACCTCCCTGCCTCGTGGCCTCCTCGTTGATTGCTTGACGTCCACTCCAAGTCCTCTGGATCATGTTTTTCCAAAAATCACGTTCCCGAAGGTTTCATTTTGTTTGGACTCCGTTTCATATTCCTTTCCTTCGAAACACTGAAATAGGCAAAAAACAGCAATTTGGGCTGGGCCTCCGGTTAATTGGTTAGTCCCAAAAATAATATAAAAGTGTATAATAAAGCCCATTGAACATCCAAAACAGATAATATAATAGCATGGAACAATCAAAATATATAGATACGTTCGATACGTATCACCCAGGAAGTTCAAGCCCGACCTGCCTCCACGCTACGACGGCACCCCCGACCCTGCTGAGTCCCTGCAGCTCTAGGAGCTGAGCATCAAAGCAGCCAACGGCGACGAGAAAGTCATGGCGAGCTGGTTTCCCATGGCCCTCAAAGATGGTGCGCGCTCGTGGCTCCTCAACTTGCCCGCGGGATCGATCTCCTCCTGGGGCGAGATGCGTGAGCGTTTCGTCGCCAACGCACGCCGGCTGCGGAAGACCTGCGGCGCATCAAGCAACAGCTAGGGGAAACTCTGCAAAATTACATCAAGCGCTTTAACAGCGTTCGCCTCAAGATCCCCAAGGTGACGGACAAGGCCATCATCTCTGCGTTCTCTGATGGCGTCTGCGGCGAAGGAGGAACTCGCCATCCACGAGGACCTATGCACGGCCCTGGAGATGTTCAACATGGCGACCAAGTGTGCGAGAGATGAGGAGGGGCGCCTCTCCCTCCTCAAGCTTCCAGCTGCCGACCCAGAAGACAAGAAGGCCAAGGATGTGAAGCGCAAGGGAGCGGCGGTTCTCGCGGCTGAGCCAGAGATGAAGCGCGGCCGCGACCACTCGGGGTCATCCAAGGGCAGCTGCCCGTTCTGCGCCTTCCACAACGTACACAACCACAACATCAACGACTGCCAAGAGCTCAGGGCCATCCGTGATGGGCGCTTCGGTCGACGCCCTGAGCGCAACGGCCGAGGCTACGGCCGAGAAGAAGGACGAAATGGAGGATGCTGGGACGACCGCGACCTCTGCTAGGAGTGGCGCGACCAGCCTCGTGAGGACCGCTAGCAGGACCAGCCTCGTGAGGGCGCCTGGAGGGATCGGCCTCGTGAGGACCGTCCTCAAGGCAAGGCTGGCCTCCCTCCACTGCCACCGCCACTAGGGAGGAACGACGACCATCACCAGGACGAGGGGGTTGGGGGCTTCCAAGAGCCGCGCGCCATCGCCTGCATCTTGGGCGGCGCTCAGGGCCCAGCCTCCCAGCGCATCTTCAAGAGTTTGCTCGTGAGGTGAACGCGGCCCTCCCCAGGCTCGAGGCCGCGCACCCGCTCAGGTGGTCCAAGTGCACCATCACCTTCAGCTCGTCCGACCAACTCAAGTGCGTGGCTATTGTCGGCGCCCTCCCGATGCTCTGCTCGCCCATCATCAGCAACGTCCTTGTCACCAAGACCCTCATCGATGGTGGTGCAGGGATCAACGTCCTCTCCATTGATACGTTCGACCGCCTCCAAGCTCCATATGATCAGCTGTAGCCGACCAAGCCCTTCTCAGTAGTGACTGACGGCTCCACCACCCCGATAGGGCAGATCTGCCTCCCTGTCACCTTCGGCAAGCGCGACAACTACCGCACTAAGCTCATTGACTTCGACGTCGCCCACATTCGCCTACCGTACAACACCATCCTCGGGTATCCGGCCCTGGCCAAGTTCATGGCAGTGACTCACCATGGTTACAACGTCCTCAAGATGCTAGGGAGCTGCGGTGTCATCACAGTCACCTGCGAAGAAAAGGATGTGGTGTGCTCTCTTGAGCGCGCCTACCAGGCTGCGGTGCTCGAGGACCCAGACAACGAAGGTACCATTTACCCTCCTGATGCTGTCCCTAAGAAGAAAAAGTAGCTACTCCACCAAGGGCCCCAGGAGAGCGGCGTCTCCAGCGGCACCACCTCAGGACCTGCGCCCACAGATGGGGTGCCTCCCTCCCTCGCATAGGAAGGCGCGCCCGGCGCCCTCCTCAGGCCTAGCCAACGTCACGAGGGAGGCGCTCGGGCACCACATGGAGGCATGCTTCACCGCACGCTTCCCGCTTCAGGGCATGAGGCACGGGGTGCCTGGTGCTCAGGAGTTCATCACCAAGACCACCAAGGAGCTTCAAGAAGCAAGAGTCATGCGCGGCAACCGCCGCCCACCACCCAGTGCAGCTCCTTGTCCTAGCGAGGACGACGAGCTGCGCGCCTGCGTCGACTACATCGGGCTCAATAGACCGGCATCTTAGGAGCGCTTCTAGCCATCCCGCATCGGCCGATGTGAAGGTCCACCTCACAGCTATGTTCGCATGCCCTTCGGCCTGCCGAGCGCGGCTGTCACCTTCCAGCGCCGCCTATGGAGCATCCTGGCGGCCTAGGAAGCCAGGCACCAGGAGGTCTTGGCGGAGATGGCGACAGTCCTTCACGAGCCTCCCGGCTTCCCAGAGCCTCCTGAGGCTCAGGATCCTAGCGGCTCGTGAGGAACAACTTCTTCAGCACGCGTCTTCAGCTGCCCTAACACCTCGTCGACAATGGTTCCAGGTGACATTTCTGGTTTATTCAGCTGGGAGCACTCCTCGGGATGCATCATTCCCAGGTCGCATGGGCCTGCCCCCGCGGCATGTACCCTTTTGCATCTTTAGCTCACTCTATTGGGGGCGCCCCTCGGGCTGCATCATCCCCAGGCCGCACGGGTCCGTCCCTGTGGTATGTGTCGTTCTTGCATCTATCTAAGCTAGCATTACTTGCCTCCTATCAGTCATCTTATGATTTATACCGGCCTGATTACACTTCACGGCATCCCGCGTTGCTGACCGACCTTCTTCTCATCCCGTGATGAGGACTCCACATGCTGGCACGACGCTTGTGCTCGGGTCCATTCCCGCAACGCTAATAAACCTGAGAGATCGAGCTCTGGCTCGCGGCCCGCCCCGCGCACGTCACCTCACCAGATCCTCAGTGCCTTCACCTTCTTGCGGAATGATCAGCGGCAGGACAGCAGACGTGATTATGAGCTATATTCCCTCTCGAACTAATCCGAAGGAATCTCCAGAGCCTAACTACGGGTGGCCCCGCTAGCTCGTTCCTTCTCTCATGCAATTCGCTTGCGCGTTAAAGGGGGGCTCCTGAGCATTGCGCCTCAGGAGCTCTTACTAATTCTCCAGCCCTCACCCCCTGGCCTTGACCACGGCATTGCGACCTGGCATACCAGCGGCGGCTGAGCCTTGCTCGAGGGTCGGGACCCCAGGATGCATAGCACCTAGAAGAGCGTGGAAAGGGGGAGCTGGCGTGGGCCAAACCTAGCCGTACCATCGTCGCAGACGCGCAAACCGGGCGTAGCACAATGGATCGACTCAGGATTACTAAGATAAGTCACGCATTCGAGTTAGCCCCGCGCTGCGACACAGGGTTTTTAACTCTTGTGGCCTTGCTCCGGCGATGCCGCCTTCCTTTTCTGCCTTCAGAGAGCTGCTTGCACGCTAAAGGGGACCTCTAGAGCATCGCGCCTAAGGAGCTCTTATCGGACCTCGGGCCGCTCACCTCCTGGCCTTGACCACGGCATCGTGACCTGGCATACCAGCGATGGTTGAAGCCTGCCTGCGAACTGGGACCTGAGGGCGTAGAGCACTAAGCTACCGCGAGGATGTAAAGGGGGGACAAAGCCGAAGCAAGACGCGCAGGCCACGAGTTTCATAATGGGAATAATATTGACGCAAAAGCACTACAGATTCTTTACACACCCTCACGGGGTTCATCTCGATTCCTCGCAGGGAACAAAAGAAGAAGGCTACCAGGAGTCATCTACAAACGTCGCCGCTGACACCATCATCAACAGTGGACCACGAAGGGCCGATGCCAACCCCATCCAGATCATCGACGACAACGAGCAGACACCATCGCTCTGCTCTGAGCACGGCGAGAGCTCGGGGGCATGTAGCTGCCGTCGCTCGTCTCCGGAGTCTCGTCAAGCTTAGGAGAGTCACTGGACTCCTAGGAGCCGTCACTGCTGCTGGAGGAGCCGTCGGCAGGACCAAGGGTGGGCTCAGCGCCTGCTGATGCGCCGTCCTGGCGGCCCCCCTCCAGGGCAGCACTCCAGGTAGTGGCCTTCCACGTCGAAGACCTTGAAGAACAACGTGGAGGCGCCGTCGTACTCGAAGTGGATGGCAAGGGCCCCCTCCGCGCGGCAAGCGCGGACAACCTCGCCCCATCCGCGGGTCATGAAGATCTTGCCCAAGGAGAGAACCTCGACCTCCGCCCCTGTCGCCGGAGTGCTGCACTCGGTGTGCTGCAGCCACTGCTCGAGTGGCCCTCTCAGCGGCATCTCTTCGGCGAAGAACCGCGGATGCTTGATCCACGTGCGCGGTGGCATCACCGCCCATATCACGAACTCGCGTGAGGAGCCCTCGGCGTGAGTTCGTGGGTTGGCGGCTCGTGCAAACTCAACATGGCCAACGTGGCCGTGGCGCGAGGGGTGCGGGGCGCCGCCTCCTCCTCCGGAGCCTGGCGCTTGGGCGTACAAGGGCAGCGGGTAGCCAGGAGGAGGCCGCTCGTACCAAGGCCTCGTCACCTCCAGCCTCACACCGGTGTCGCGGGAGCTGCCAAGCCTCTTCTTCAGCGGAAGCAGCCCTTGCCCCTCGCGAGGAGCCTTCCCTTTCTCCGCAGCCGAGAACCTCTTCGTCGGCGTCATGGGTGTCGCGGCAAGACGACGAAGCAAGAAAGAAGAAGAAGGGGTGGGCAGCGAGAAGAAGGAGACGTGCAATGAGGGCTCCGCTCCCCTCTTCACTTATAGTCAGAAGGAGGCCAACCATCGACCCCCACGATCATGTGCAATGATGGTTTTCGTCGGCATGTAGCAGGGTCTCTTCAAGTCGAGGATGGTTGCCAAGGCAACATGGGGAAGCGGAGGCACCCACGTCACGTCAATCACCACGCGTTGACCAAGGCCATAGGCGGTTAGGGCCCGTGGCGCTCCGCACTTGCCCTTTGGCTTCGCCTCAAAGCCAAGTTCGAGCGCGCCTAGGGCCCGGGGGCTACTATCGGCGTCCTAGGAACGGGGGTACTGTCGGTGTACAAAAGTAGGGCCCTCCTTTTTACCCCTCTACTTGTACACGGGCAGTCAGAGCCGCACCTGCGGCCACACTTAGCAGGGCAAAGGTAGGAAGCAGAAGCACAAGAATACCAGAGCAGTGCTCCAGCCAGGGGCGCAGAAGACGAAGCAGCAAAACAGGTTTTTCCCCGGCAAGATCCTTGCCGGGGCGGCCTACGCAGCCCCGGCAAGAGCCTTGTCAGGGAAGCTCACCCAACACCGACATTGCGGCCACCCTTGAGCCTAAGAAATCTGACACCATTGACAGCATTGGAACCAAGGCTCGGGAGGCACCTCCATGGTGGCATGCAGATCTTTGTGAAGATCATAAGCACACAAGATCAGATGAGGACCAGAAGACGACGATCCTCGGAAAGATCCTTGCCGAGGAAATCCACGAGACCCCCGGCAACATCCTTGCCGGGGACGACCGTAATGCCATGGCAAAACCCTTGCCGAGGACACCTGCGGGGCCACAGCCAGGCCCACGTCTGCCAAGACTCCACCGTTGTTCCCATACAGCTGCCAGCCCAACCAGCTGGGCAGGCACCTGCGTGGCGACGCGCGGCCTCCAGGATAACTCAGCAAGCACCTATGTGGTGGCATGCAGATCTTCGTGAAGACTCTGCCACCACGCCATCTCAGCAGCCTGCCAGCCTACGTGGAGCTGCATGCCTCGTTGGCCTGGACGCGTGTCGGAGCGAGGCAGAGCAGCGACGGACGGGACGGGCCTCACCGCCGTCCCCAATAAAGCAACAGGACACCTAAGGAGCGCATTTAATGTGCCTTGTCCCGTGATGACAGGCGATAAGCTTGTACACTGTATACCTTTCCACCTCCTATGTGCCACTGTGGCAACCCCTTTTGACTATAAAAGGAGGCCTGAGGCATACTGGAGAAGGATTCGGATCTTTTGGACTACGCACGCACCGCAGCTAGTTCGAGAGCTCAAGAACGCTCAAATATACACCAAAGCTGGATTAGGGCATTACGCATCCTTGCGGCCCGAACCTGCGTAAACAATCTTTGTGCTGGCTACCAGACCCGCTCTTTGCACAACCCCGTGCCCGCCAACCATAGAAGGGATCCTAGTGATTCCATAGGTGTCATTTCCACCAACATCTTTGGCGTGCCAGGTAGGGGGCGCAGTTGTGAAAATCCGGTCTAGCAGTTAGTTTAGCAGTCCTTCATCGCCATGGCTCCCAAGAAGAAGATGATCACGGCGATCGGTTCATCGGGAGCTGAATGGCCCGTACCAGTGCGGGCGAGTGGTGGGGTGGTCGCGGACGGAAGCCGAGGCGCGGCCAGCGAACACCCACATCGCTCTGGCAGTTAAAGCCTGGCGAGCGGCGTCGTTCGTGCGCGAGAC
>NC_057802.1:167212521-167235992 GCF_018294505.1 Triticum aestivum | reverse complement strand
GAGCAGCGTCACCACGCTGGTGACCCCGGGCTCCGCCGGGGGAAGAGTCATGTGCCTCATTCGCGGGATATAGAAGGCCAGCATGCACACCGAGGCGCTGGCGAAAATGGCGCGCAGCCGCAAGGCCGTGATAGAGCTCCTTCTAACGTGGTTAGAAGTCGGAGCACGTCACGGTCCACACAGCTTTTGCCGCCACCCACGCCAGCAGAAGCTTTGGCGCGCGCACAATTGCTCCTCGACTTTCCTCCTGCTGCGGAAAAGCTCGACAAGTGGAGAGCCACCATCCGGAGCCTTGTCGGCATTGCCAACAAAGATGAGCCGCGACCAGCAGGGCCCTCGGGCTGGCGCTCCGTCGAGCCACCGCATGCCAGTGGTGGAAGGACCGGAGGTGCTGCGGCCACGGTGCACTCTCCCCCCACGTCAGCTACCGTAGGTGCCGGTCCATCGTGATGACGCTTGTGATAACATCTCCATCGCGTCGTCTGACTCACGAGCCCACCGCGATCAGCGCCAAGTTCTTCGGGAGCGAGCCCATGAAGACGCTCGGACTACCATCGAGCGGGAGCGCGAAGCGCGCCATCAGTTAGATAGGCGAGCAGGACCCACTACGGACCACCCAGCTCCAGGGGGCTCCGGTGGCCTACCTTACGAAGTGGGTTGCCCAGCCTTCACCCGTGAGCTACGGCAGTTCCAGTGGCCCTCCCACCGCACGTTCAAGCCCGATGTTGGCAAGAAGTACAATGGCAAGACCCACCCGTCGGAGTTCCTCAGCATCTACACCATTGCTATGCAAGCTGCCGGAGCTCGCGACGACAAGGTGCTTGCCAATTACTTTCCGTTGGCACTTAAACCCAACGTCATGTCATGGTTGATGCACTTGCCAGTGGATTCTATTTATTCTTGGTCGGATTTGTGCCATGAGTTTGTTGGCGCCTTTACGGGGGCCACCAAGCTCATGGTCAAGCAAGTGATTTGCATATCATCCCCCAGAAAGAAGGTGAAAACTTGCGCAAGTACATACAGAGATTCAGCCGGGTGCAGTACAACATCCCAGATGTTCATCCCACCGCCGTGATCAGCGCATTCCATCAGAATGTGCACAACCGCAAGATGCGTGAAGAGTTGGCGACGAACAAGGTCAAAGATGTGGCCGAACTTTATATTCTGGCCGATAGATGCGCTCGAGCTGAAGAGGGGAGGAAGTAGCCTGGTGAGGACGCCGATGCGGAAACCGACTCCACAAACGAAGACACCACCGCCCCGACAAAGAATGGTCGGCGCCGCAACAGGAAGCGCAAGGGCAAGGCCGTGCTTGCCGTCGAGGGATCTCACGATACCGTCGCTGCCAAGAAGGCTAAGGCAGACGACCTCGGCAAAGAAATTGCCGGGTCTGCCGCTTGCCGGGCCTTGGCGGCTGCCGAGAAGTCAGGAGGCTCCGACAAGCAGTACTGCAAGATCCACCGCACCAAGGGCCACGACCTCCAGAACTGCCGGCAAGTTGAGCTGCTTGCTGAGAAGCAAAAAGCTGAGTATGAGAGGCGGGACAAGGAGAAGGGTCAGGATGGTGCCGAGGGATCCGGCAAGAAGCGTGGCGGCCAAGGAGGTCGCCGCAGCAATGATAACCAGCAAGAGAGGCCCGCTCGGGGCCGCGACAAGAAGCAAGAAGACGATGATCGTGATGACGACGATGAGTCCGGCGAGCATGAGTTCCAGAAAGGTACAGAGGCCATGTGCGTCGATGGTGGCGCCTCGCTGCACACCTCTCACCGCCAGCTCAAGCAGTGGGCGCATGAGATCACAGCAGCAGAACCATTGTTCGATGCTCAAAGGCCACCGAAGTGGTCCAGTACGCCTATCATTTTTGACACCGAGGACCACCCTGATCGCACAACTGCGGTCGGGTGTTTGCCGCTGTTGGTTTCACCAACAATACGCAACCCCAAGGTGACCAAAATGCTGGTTGATGGCGGGGCCGGTCTGAACTTGATCTCGCCCGTTGTGATCAAAAGGCTGCAGATTCCTGATGGAGACCTCGAAGAGACGGGCACGTTTCAAGGGGTCAACCCGGGAAGAAGTCAGCCGAAGGGTAAGGTCACGCTGCCCGTTACATTTGGAGGCGAGCCGAACTACAGGACAGAGAGGACTGTTTTCGATGTAGCCGAGATCCCCTTGCCCTACAACGGGATCCTCGGCCGCCCGGCACTAGCCAAGTTCATGGCGGCCTCACATTACGCCTACAACACACTGAAGATGCCTGGGCCTATGACCATCATCACCGTCCCCTCCGACAAGAAGGATGCGCTGATCTGCGCTGACCAACTCTACCGGGAGGCAGTCGCAGCAATTGCCGCCAAGGCACTTGCTCCTGCCGCCGAAGCCCCAGGGGGAAAGAAGACCGGTAAGACCTCTTGCACCCACTCCGGCAAGCTCACCTCTTCAGAGTGTAGTGCTCCCATCGAGGACGTGCCAGAGAGCTCCACCGGCAAGAGCAAGAAATCCAGAGCTGCACCACCAAAGACCAAGAAGGTGTCCGTCAAGGAGGATGGCACGGGAGGGGCTTTCACCATAAGCTCCACCCTCGACAGCAAATAGGAAGGCTCGCTCGTCACTTTCCTGCGGGCGAATGTCGATGTGTTTGCGTGGCAAGCATCTGACATCCCCGGCGTTCCCAGGGAGGTGATTGAGCACCATCTTGCTGTCTCTCCTCATGCGCGACCCGTCAAGCAGAAGGTCAGGAAGCAAGCTCTGGAACGGCAAGAGTTCATCACAGAGGAAATCAGGAAGTTGGAAGCGGCAGGCTTGGTGAGAGGGGTACTCCATCCGACGTTGTTGGCCAATCCGGTGGTGGTGCGCAAGGCAAATGGGAAGTGGAGGCTGTGCATTGATTACACAGACATCAATAAGGCTTGTCCAAAGGACCCTTTCCCGTTACCGCGCATCGACCAGATTGTTGACTCCACGGCCGGGTGTGACTTGTTATCATTCCTCGACGCTTACTCGGGATACCACCAGATCTTCATGACAAAATAAGATGAAGAGAAGACAGCGTTCATCACCCCATGTGGTACGTACTGTTTCATACGAATGCCTTTCGGGTTGAAGAGCGCTGGCTCGACGTTTGCGAGAGTAGTCCAAATTGGCTTTGAGCCTCAGCTGCATAGAAATATGGAAGCTTATATGGATGACATAGTGGTCAAAACCAAGGACAGGGCAACACTCGTACAAGATTTTGAAGAGACGTTTGCAAATTTGTGCAAGATCAACCTCAAGCTGAACCCTGAGAAGTGTGTCTTCGGCGTTCCGTCCGGCAAACTTCTCGGGTTCTTTGTGTCACAGCATGGGATCAAGGCGAATCCAGACAACATCAAGGCCATTGAGAAGATCGAGGCACCTAGGCGGATCAAGGATGTACGTCGGCTCGCTGGCTGCGTTGCCACCATGAGCAGATTCATCTCCAAGTCTGCTGAATGTGGCCGTCCCTTTTTCAAAATCTTGAAAAAAGCGAGCCCAATGGAATGGACCCCAGAGGCTGAGGCAGCCCTACAGGATTTGAAGAAGTACCTCTCCTCTACGACAATACTGGTTGCGCCTAAACCACAAGAATCGTTGCTGCTATATCTAGCGGCAATGAACCAAGTGGTCAGCGCCGCGCTAGTGGCACAGAGGGAGGTCGACGAAGAAGCAGTGGCAACGGCAGGGCTGGCGGATGGCAAACCAGAGCTCCCCCCGGCAGAGCTTGGTGCCGATAAGGCAAGGCCCCCGGCAGAGTCTGACGCTGGCGAAGCAGAAGCGACACAACCAAATGAAATAGTGCAGAAGAAGAAGATGATGCAGCACCCGGTTTAGTTTGTCAGCTCCCTCTTGCAGGGAGCTAGGTCAAGGTACTCTGGTGTGCAGAAATTGCTCTTCAGCCTCCTTATGGCCTCGAGGAAGCTGCGTCATTACTTCCAAGCACACGAAATCACCGTCGTCACCCGCTTCCCATTGCAACGGATATTGCATAACCAGGACGCAACCGGGAGGATTGTGGAATGGGCCTTGGAACTATCGAGCTTTGGTTTGAAGTTTGAAAGCACTTCGGTAATTCAGAATAGAGTCTTGGCGGAGTTCATTGCGGAATGGACCTCAACGCCCGACGAAGAAATTCAGGAGACCGCTCTCCCCGGCAAGGAAACAAGTCGCGACTGGATTATGTATTTTGATGGGGCTTTCTCGCTGCAAGGTGTTGGTGTGCTGCTCGTCACACCCACCGCGAGAGCACCTCAAGTATGTAGTCCGGATGCACTTTCCCAGGGAGATGTCAACAAACAACACTGCTGAATACGAGGGGTTGCTTGCCGGTCTCAGGATCGCGGCAGACCTCGGAATCAAGAAGATCATCGTCAGGGGTGATTCACAGCTTGTCGTCAAGCAAGTTAACAAAGATTATCAAATCCCATTAATGGAGGCCTACGTAGATGAAGTGAGGAAGCTGGAAGAGCGTTTTGACGGTATACTAGCGGAACATGTTCCCCGAGTGGAGAATGGCATCGCCGACTACTTGTCGAAACGCGCGGCCTACAAATTGCTTGTGGAACCAGGTACTTTTGTGCTTCGACTAACTCAACCATCCGTTGAACCATCGACAGGGCAGAACAAGCGGAGGAAATCAGGCCCCGGCAAGTACTTTCCCGCCGAGCTCCCAGGAGCAGCCGGCAAGGATGTTGCCATGGACACTGAGCCTGCCATGGGGCATCAGACTCCGGCATCAAGCCCTGGTCGTAGAGACAACCGCTCCCATGGCAGAGGAAATGCCTTTGGTTCTTGCCGTTGAGCCCCAGGCTCCGGCATGGGCACAGCATACCGTCTGATTCCTCCAAACAGGGGAACTCCCTCAGGAGCAGGAAGAAGCGGAGAAAGTAGCCCGTCAGTCTGCCATGTATCAGTTCATCAACGACGTTCTGTATAGAAAAAAGACCAAACGGTGTGAAAGTGAAGTGCATTCCCCGGGAGGAAGGACTGGAGCTGTTGGCAGAGATACACGGAGGCATATGTGGCTCCCACATAGGGTCAAGGGCCCTTGCCGGCAAGGCATTCCGGCAAGGTTTCTTCTGGCCCACAACCCTCCAGGATGCAACGACACTAGTAACCAAGTGTGAAGCGTGCCAGTTCCATTCAAAGAAGCCTCATCAACCAGCTCAAGCTCTCCAAACAATCCCTCTTTCCTGGCCATCCTCGGTCTGGGGGCTCAACATACTGGGCCTCTTTCCCCGTGCTGTCGGGGGCTTTGAGTACTTGTACGTTGCAATCGATAAGTTCACAAAGTGGCCGGAGGTGGAGGCAGTGAGAAAGGTGACAGCACAATCAGCCGTCAAATTCTTCAAGGTGCTAGTCTGCCATTTTGGTGTGCCAAATAGAGTAATCACCGACAACGGCACGCAGTTCATGAGCCGCATCTTCATGCAGTACATCCAGGACCTCGGCAGCAAGGTCTATGTTGCTTCTGTTGCACACCCACGAAGCAACGGCCAGGCTGAGAGGGCGAATGCTGAAGTATTGCGAGGCCTCCGGACAAGAACTTTTGACAGGCTACACAAGTGCGGACGGTGCTGGATTGATGAATTGTTAGCGGTTCTTTGGTCAATCACAACGACACCAAATCGAGCCACCGGCCAGACACCTTTCTCCCTCATTTACAGGGCAGAAGCAGTTCTCCCCACGGAACTCACATACGGGTCACCTCGAGTGCTCGCTTATGATGAGCTTGAGCAAGAGCAGTTGCGGCAAGATGATGCAATGCTCCTTGAGGAAGATCGTCTTCGGGCGGCTGTGCGAGCAACACGCTACCAGCAAGCCTTGCGCCGCTACCATAGCCGCAAGGTTCATGCCCGAAGCTTTGAGGAAGGCGACCTTGTTCTTCGGCATGTTCAGTTGGCCAAGAATTCCAACAAGTTGACGACAAAGTGGGAAGGCCCTTATCGGGTAATATGAGTCACCAGGCCCAGCGTAGTCCGCCTAGAGACCGAAGATGGTATTCTAGTGGGCAACTCCTGGAACATCGAACATCTTCACAAGTTTTACCCATAAGGCGCGGTTGTCGGGCTCCCCGGCAAACCACCTTTTGTGCAAGCCTTGCCGGCAAGGCATGTAACCCTTTGTACAAAGCCAGGCGCAGACCCTGAGCATAAATAAATGAAGCGCTGGTGCCCTATGTTTTAGCATGCATGCTAGGTTGAGTCTCTCTCTGTGTTAGGGTTGATAGTGCTTGGCGGAGACTAACCCTTAGCACAGAGGTCGAGTATGCATCTCTCTGTTCCTTCCCATCCTTTTTGGTTCTCAGGGTGCGTGGACATTTTCTGCTGAGCTATTTTGGAAGAAAGAGAACAGGTCGACGCCCCGACCCCGACAAGCCAAGGTTGCCGAGGGCTGCAGGTCTAAGGATCCGATCACGGCAAGCCAAGGTTGCCAGGGGCTGTGACATCAAATAAGTCTTTTTCCCCCCACTCTGTGCCTCCGTATGAAACTTGAACGTACGAGACTTCGCTCGCTCTCATACCATCTTGCTCCCTCTGTCCCGTGTCCAAAAACCTTACTTTGGGGCGGAACTTGGTTGTAGTGCGATGGGAAGGGGACGAGCGAAGGGCCTAATCCTACTCGGCCCCTACCTCCGCCAAGGGCGTGAGTGTAGCCGAGCTATAGAGCAGGAAGACGGCAAGGCCTGTTGCCGGGGTACAGTGTTTATCTTAAGATAACAAGGACTCGTTCCTTGGTGTGGCCCTTGCCCACGCGCAAACGAAACCCGGCAAACACCCTTCTCCTCATTAATACGTTGCTAACAAGTACAATTCGTACGGAATGCATACATGAGCAAGGGGGTTACGAGATATAAATCTTACAAAGGCCCGTAGGCTTAAAAACTAAAAAGAGATAAGATGCCCGTAATCCCTTTCTTGTCCCTCTCCTCAGGAAACGGAACAAGATGGAGGAAGGGCAAAAGGAGTGCCTAGGCGAGGTACGAGCAGCAGAAGACACCAAGAGAACATATCGGCGATTGTCCGGAAGGAGGCCGGTGATGACGGTGCTGGAGGAAGAGCCGAAAGACGAGGCAGCGGCCCGGCAATACGCGACGAAGGCGTCAAGGCCATCGTACTCCGACTTGACGGCCCGCCACCCGTCTTCTTCGTCTTCCACGTCCCTCCAACACCAGCCACCCAAGGAGACGACCCCGAGAAGTTCAAGGAGCTAGCGATGCAGATGATGGTGCTGCTGGCGTCGCCCAGGAACGGTGTGCCCGACGCCTAGTCGGACCCGTCATCCTCCCGCCCGCTACCCTCATCATCGCTATCGCTGTCCTCCTCGTCACTCTCGCCCGAAGAGGAGTTTTCGCCATCAGTCGAGCTCTCAGCACAACACCCTAGCATGTGTCCCGAGTGCCCGAAGACCTTGACGGAGAGCAAATCGCTCTCCGCTAGCTTGAAGCAGAGGACATGCCCATCCATCAAGCAATGGGCGCGTGCAAAGGTTTTCCAGCCCCGGCGAAGGAGCATCACTTGAGGGGCGGGGAACCCTGTGTTCACCCACATGTCGCCATGGCAACACCCCTTCATGTGAAGCCTCAGCCGTGGTGGCTGGTCGATCTCCAGCACCCTCGCGAACACCAGGGGAAGACGAAGGCGGCGGCGCAGTGGCCCATGCAGCTGCAGGATAAACTCGAGCGCCGGGTCCCCGACGTGACCACTCGGTGAAGCATGAGGAGTTGGCGGGGGAGATGGCGACGGAGACGGAGACGACGTAGGCATCCCCCTTCCACACCCACCTCTGCCTCGACCGCCTCTGCCTCAACCGCCTCGCCGATCACGGCCCCGTCCAGCAGCCCCGCCTCGAGCATGGCCTTCACCGTGGGCATCTAGCTCTTCCTTGACCGCCGCAGCTCTCTAGCGGGAGGAGGACCTGGTCGCCTCCGCAGAAGAACGACCGCGGCCACGCCCTCTCGCCATGACCGTGGGTGGGTATGGTGACAAAGGGGAGACGCAGGGAGATGCTCTTCCTCCTACCCCTGAGTTCCTTTTTTATAGTTGGGAAGGGACGCTGAAAGACTAGCTCTATGCCCCTGAAGATCCCGATCAAATCCGTCTCATTAAAGTGGCAGCAAGCGAGGCCATCTACCGCCCTCCCCGCCCAATCGAAGGCACGTGAGTATCGGCCCCCGCGCGCCTTCCCATATTCCATGCGTCTGTCACCTACCCCGCGCCGTGCATGCAGCGTACATGGCATAAGGAGCAGGCGTAGTGGGAAACATGGAACGACGGTTCCAAGGTGGAGAGAGTAAATGAGCGGCCGCTCTGCCATTTCGAGGGAACACGCAAGCCGCCTCTTTACTGTTCACCCCAGATGACGCAAGCATGCTGCGGTCATTCCGCGCATGAACCCCATGTCACGCATTCAACACAGGTCATGGGGAAGCGCGACGGGCGTGGGAATTACCGCAGTAAAACTCTGCCCCGCGTGCCCGCGCACAGTTCTGGGCCCGGCCCAACAACGCGTTGCGCTTATGTGTGGCCCAGGCCCGGGGCTCCTATCGGTGTACAAAAGTAGGGGCCCTCCTTTTTACCCCTCTACATGTACACGGGCAGTCAGAGCCGCACCTGCGGCCACACATAGCAGGGCAAAGGGAGGAAGCAGAAGCACAAGAATACCAGAGCAGCGCTCCAGCCAGGGGCGCAGAAGACGGAGCAGCAAAACAGGTTTTTCCTTGGCAAGATCCTTGCCGGGGAGGCCTACGCAGCCCCGGCAAGATCCTTGCCGGGGCGGCCTACACAGCCCCGACAAGAGCCTTGCCGGGGTAGCTCACCCAACGCCGACATCGCGGCCACCCTTGAGCCTAAGAGTTCCGACACCATCGACAGCATTGGAACCAAGGCTCGGGAGGCACCTCCATGGTGGCATGCAGATCTTTGTGAAGATCATAAGCACACAAGATCAGATGAGGACTAGAAGACGATGATCCTCGGCAAGATCCTTGCCAAGAAAATCCACGAGACCCCCGGCAAGATCCTTGCCGGGGACGACCGCAATGCCACGGCAAGACCCTTGACGGGTCCCCGGCAAGACCCTTGCCAAGGACACCTGCGGAGCCACCGCTAGGCCCACGTTTGCCAAGACTCCACCGCCATTCCCATACAGCTGCCAGCCCAACCAGCTGGGCAGGCACCTGCGTGGCGACGCGTGGCCTCCAGGCCAACTCAGCAAGCACCTACGTGGTGGCATGCAGATCTTCGTGAAGACTCTGCCACCACGCCATCTTAGCAGCCTGCCAGCCTACGTGGCGCTGCATGCCTCGTTGGCTTGGACGCGTGTCGGAGCTAGGCGGAGCGGCGACGGACGGGACGGGCCTCATTGCCGTCTCCAATAAAGAAATGGGACACCTAAGGAGCGCATTTAATGTGCCTTGTCCCGTAATGACAGGCGATAAGCTTGTACACTGTATACCTTTCCACCTCCTGTGTGCCACTGTGGCAACCCCTTTTGACTATAAAAGGAGGCATGAGGCATACTGGAGAAGGATTCGGATCTTTTGGACTATGCACGCACCGCAGCTAGTTCGAGAGCTCAAGAACGCTCAAATATACACCAAAGCAGGATTAGGGTATTACACATCCTTGCAGCCCGAACCTGGGTAAATGATCTTTGTGATGGCTACCAGACCCGCTCTTTGCACAACCCCACGCCCGCCAACCGTAGAAGGGATCCCAGTGATTCCATAGGTGTCGTTTCCACCGACAGGTACCCAGACTTGCCTGCATGCGGCCCGCGAGCGTGGCTCCACCAACGGCCCGGTATGGCCCAGCTTCGGCAACAACACCTCAAGACCCTCACGAGGGGCCAAGCCTCGCGAAGCGGAGGATGCCAAGACCTCCCTGGGGGTGGCCTCGCTAGGCTGGCTCCCGAGGAGCGGAGATATCTATGCAAGGGGCACCTCGCGAGGTTCACATGACGTGAGCCATGACGACAAAAGGCCAGGCGGGCGCCAGCGGGCGCAGTATACCAGTTTCCTCTTTGGTGCTAAAGAGGCAAGCGCAGGAGTCCCGAGGCATCAGGCAAAGGTTTCCATATCGGTGCAACAAGACCAAGACCAGCTGAACGACATGATGGAGGTCATCGCGGAGCCCACAGCAGCGTCACCACCAGAGCCTTTGGCAGGCGAAGACTACTTTTGTCAGGATAGTTGTACTAGTTGTCTCCCTTCAAAATTGGTCGTTGTGGGATCCCTTCCCGCCTACATTTGGGAAGAGGACCAGGGCCTCTATAAATAGGACTAGCCACCACCATAGGAGGCAACTCATCTTGGATTGGATCCATTCCACCAAGGCCATCTCACCAGCTCATCGAGCTCAAGAACACCTCTCCTCCTGAGGCTGTTCATCCACTGTACTAGTTCATCCTTAGCCCTCGAGGCAATTCACCACCACCACAATGGAGTAGGGTATTACACCT
Source organism: Triticum aestivum (assembly GCF_018294505.1). NCBI lineage: Eukaryota > Viridiplantae > Streptophyta > Magnoliopsida > Poales > Poaceae > Triticum > Triticum aestivum. The sequence continues at coordinate 167,225,519 of NC_057802.1, read as the reverse complement.
CAATGGTGGCCCGAACCAATATAAACCTCTGTGTCTTGTGTTCTTTGGATTCGTCGAGCTAGGCGGTGGGATCGTTGGGTAGGCAGGCTGGGGAGAAAGAGTCCTTCATGCGCACCCCAGAGTTCGAACCTCTCAAGGGTCTGCGGAACCCCGATTCTGACAAATCCTACCATTTTCTGCAGCACATCCCTTGCTATGCAACAGATTATGTAGTGCACAACTTTTCCCTTTACATAGATCAAGGCTGCACAGATGTCATACTGCACACAAACCATGGATTTGCAATCGTTGCTACTGTAAGACTTGATGAACGTGGTGACTCCTATTTTGGCACTAGCTTTTGGAAAGAAATTTCTAAGTTTTATTTTCTGAAAGCTGGCACTAAAATTGCACTGCACATAAAAGGGCCTGGTCATGAGATATATGCTAACTTCCCTGACAAAATCATCCGTCCAGACTTTGTTCGAAGTAAGTTTTCTTTTTGTCGGATTCGTTGTTCCGGCAAACCCTTCAGGTTCGAACTCTGGGGTGCGCACGAAGATCTCTCTCTCCCTAGTTCGCTCTCGCAACAATCTCAAGGCCCAGCTCGCCGAACCCAAGGATTCAAGAGACACGAGAGTTTATACTGGTTCGGGCCACCATTGTGGTCTAATACCCTACTCCAGTGTGGTGTGGTGGATTGCCTTGTAGGCTGAGGATGAACAAGTACAAGGTGGGAACGGCCTCCTAAGGGGAGGTGTTCTTGCGCTCAATGAGCTGGTGAGATGGCCTTGGTGGAGTGGATCCGATCCCAGATGATCCTCTAACCGCGGTGGTGGCTAGTCCTATTTATAGAGGCCCTGGTCCTCTTCCCAAATGATAGGCGGGAAGGGATCCCATAACGGCCAATTTTGAAGGGAGACCACTAGTACAAGTTATCCTGACAAAAGGTGGTCTTCGCGTGCCAAAGGATCTAGTGGTGATGCAGTTGTGGGCTCCGCGGTGACCTCCGTCCTGCCGTCCTGTTGGTCTTGGTCTTGTTGCACCAATATGGAAACCATTGCCTAATGCCTCGGGACTCCTCGCCTGTGCCTGCCTCTTTAGCACCAAAGAGGAAACTGGTACTCTACGCCCGCTGGCACCCACCTGGCTTCGGTCGTCACGGCTCACGTCAGGCGAACCTCGCAAGGTGCCCCTGCCTTGATATCTCCGCTCCTCGGGAGCCAGCCTAGTGAAGCTACCCCTGAGGAGGTCTTGTGTCATCCACCTCGCGAGGCTTGGCCCCTCGCGAGGGTCTTGATTGGTTGCTGATGAAGATGGGCCATACCAGGCCGTTGGTAGAGCCACGCCATGGGCCGCAGGCACGCAAGTCTGGGTACCCCCGTTCCCAGGATGCCGACACTTTTCAACTATCTGCATGTTGACTTACCCAACAATGTCAAATGAATTGTGTAGTATTTAAGCAACCAATTGTTATTCCCTTTTCTTACTATATTCCTACCTAATAACTTCTAGTTACCAATACACTTTTCTATTGCCCTGTTTTAACTAAATATTCCCTGTACTCCCATTTCTATCAGAAAGCGCCGCTGACAAGGAGACTCCGGAGGTGGAGAACGGGGCTACCAACAAGCGGAGGCGGGGCGAGCTAAAACCGCAAGCGACTCCAGCAGGCCTAGACTTCATCAGCAGCCTCCCTGATGATATGTTGACAGTCATCATCTCCCTCTTCCCAATCAAATATGGGGAACGGACAACCGTCCTTCCCGGCGGTGGCGCCCCCTATGGAACTCCAGCCCTCTCGACCTCATCGACACCCACAAGCTCTCCCATGGCTATCACAAAAGCTTGGATGCGTTCTCCAAGATCCTCGGCAGTCACCTTGGCCCAACCAGAGGCCTTAGAATGGGCAAGTTCCGTTCCAACGGCAAGGACCGAGCCAAGCTTGACGACTGGTTCCGACTCCCCGCCCTAGATCAGCTCGAGGAGCTCACTTTTATGATGGGCATATGCAGTCGCTGCCAACACCCGCACCCCGCCTCGCGCCCACGCTGCGCGTCGCCAAGTTCAGGAACTGCCAATCCCCCCCCTTAATGACGCACCTGCTCTTATTCTACCACGACTGAAGCACCTCGAGCTCGTCGTCGTCTGCCTCTCAAACGGTGACATGGAGCGCCTGCTCCGTGGCTGTACTGCACTCGAGTACCTTCTTCTTCAGGCAATCAATGGGTTGACTACCTTTCACATCACCTCCATGACTCTCTGGACTATTTATGTGTGTTGCTGGTGCGGAAGGAAGACATCACAAGATGTGTACCACGGTATGGTCATTGAGGACACGCCTGCACTTGAGAGATTACTTGTAGTTGATCAAGAAGGTCCAACAAGAATCAATGTCATTCCTGCGCCGAAATTGACAATGGTGGGCTACTCGTCTCACAAATACTCCGAACTTGTTATTGGATCCACACCCGTTCAGGTACAATAGCCGCCTTCTACCTCTCCTTCTACAAATTAACATTATTTCTAATTTTGAAGATGTTTGTTCGTCTGTCATTCAGAAAATGATTCCGACAAGCTTGACCCGAAACTGCGCACAGTGAAGGTCTTGGAACTACAATCTATCGGCCCCAACCTGGAGCAAGTTGTCAGTTTCCTGAGATGCTTTCCGTGCCTGGAGAAGCTATATATCGAGGTGATGTTCCTTTCCTGTTAAATGTTAACCATAAGGGAGTTCAATTTGTGACACCTTTTTCCAAGTTTACAATGACAATGTACTACGATTTCTGAAGGTTCTTTTGGAGGATTTCAGTACATACATGCCCCCCATATTGGTTGCTTGATCCATATGGTTACAATCAATAAACATTTCTCCTTTGGATTCATCTGTACTAGTTTTCTTAGGGAACTTTTCATCCACTCCAACCTCTTGTGAAGAAGGCTACATTTTTCTAGAATGTAATCAAATGCCCATGTTAATCATGTCAGATCAAAGATGGCATGTTAGTGCATTTTACAAATCCTGCAAACCAAATAGGCGTGTAGTAATGTTCAAAACTGCATGTAGGCACTAACAGGTTTTCTTCTTTTGCAGATAAGATTAGGCCCAGTGGTGGATAATGTGATACAATATAACAATCACGTCGAATGCCTAGATCTGCATCTCTTAGAAATTACTTTGAACTCCTACCGAGGGACCTTACCGGAGATTATATTCGCCAGGTTCTTTGTTCTCAGAGCAAGGGTGCTGAAGGAAATGAGGTTTGCCCTACATTTATTTCACAAAAATGAATGGTTTATTGATCAGCGCTGGTGCCTGCCGCAAAATGGAATAGGCTCCAAAAATGCTGAATTTCATTTTGGAACTTCAGATGACAGAGTAATCGGAAGTCATCGTGTCAACCCCATACATGACTTCTGAGTGGCTGACCCCTTTGCAAAAATTGTGAGGTTTCGAAACCAGACTTAGAAGCGGTGATATTAGTTTGAACCTCTCTGATATCCATGTTTAGCGGATCAGCGCGAGCGTTTGCAGCTGATGAGCTGAATTTCATTTCTAATGTCAGTTTGAACCTTGTAATCTTCGAATTTGAGCCATATAACTCTGGAATTTGAACCTTGTAATATTTTGAGCTTTTGTGGTACAATCGTTGAAATGGCATCGTATGAGACTCGTATATTGCTAGCACTATTTTGACCTTAATATGCAATGGTCTTAGATTTTATTAACCATTCTCGAATCTGTTTACCTTGTCGATCTCATAGCACACAATCTGTATAGCTAACTCGACTGCGATCTTCGACATTATTGCACACAGTTGGTTTCTTCCACCGTGTGCACTGTAGAGCGCAGAATTAATTATCGCACTCGAGTGTCCATCATCACCCTTCTGTGTAACTTTGACCTCATCACCCACGGGTAAACTTATGACCGAAGTCATTCCACACACTTCGTTTTTACAAAGCTTTTTGCCAATAAATGCCCACGATTTGTCCCTCTTCTAGCCGACGCGTGGCCAAACTAGTCGGGCGGGAAGCTTGCATGGTAAATAGCGTGGTAGCGCGGGAACAGGCTCACCGACGATACATTTGGCGCCTCTTCGAGCCCACGCGTGCGGTGCGGTGTTGTCAAGCGTGCACTAGAATCCTCCGTTATGAACGTCGTGACAAGACGTGACGATTACAGGCCGGCCGGCCCCCATTTATTATAGCGGCCATTTAACACTTGTGTCTCTTCAACCTTTCCATCGCGCCCCACCATTGCAAAAAGCACACCCACCATGAGAAATTCTTAGAGGGTATCCTGCGCGGCTCCAATGGCGCTCCGAGCGGCTGCCGACGAGGAGCAGCAGTTCACCATGCATGCTTTGGTGGACACCCACACAAGGTTCATGGACCTCTCGGTGGTGTACACCAACGACCCGGTATGGGTGGAGCACTCCATCCACATCATGGAGCTGTTGCTTGCCGAGGAGAAGTACAAGGTGGTCGGGTTCGACCTCGAGTACACCCGCACTCATGCCGGGTCTCGTCCCAAGGTCGTCGTCGCCCAGATGTGTGTGCGCCACCACGTCCTCGTCTACCACTACTGCCTGGCCACAAGGCCTTGCGAGCATTTCGCCAGGTTTGTCAACAACCCCCACTACATGTTCACTACGATGGACATCACCAATGATGTAAAGGCGCTCGAGAATTCGGGCATCGCCTACCAAAATCTTGTGGACATCCAGCGCCAATACAAGATCTGGGGCAACAAGGAGCATGAGTAGGACTCACTGGTTCACCTCCCTGAGGCCATCATCGACCCCTACTACAGAGACATGAAGGATTCATGCAACAAGGACAAGCGTGTCTGGCACTCGGCCTGGATGGAGAAACTCGACAAAGCTCATGTCGTGTATGCGGCTAAGGAGGCGTACACGAGCTACGACATGTACAGGCGGATCATTGACATGAGGAAGTGCCTCCTTCCCCAAAACGGCCAGGGATCCAGCCAGAAGCAGAGCAATGGCAAGCGTCATCGCAACAATAAGTAGATGATTAGATCCTTGTTTCTCCTACTTTAGGATGCATGTAATTGCTTACTTTGGTGTGTGGAAATGTTATGTGTGTAGTCACTTGTCTAACTGTATGCTTAATTTGGTTATGCAATGTTGTATTTTTAAGTATATATGTTGACGCTCTCTAGGCAGAGCGTAGATGTTGTGCGGACAAATAAAATCACATCACACACGGACTAAACAATGGAACCCGTCGGTGATGTTTTCATCAGTCACTCACAATTGCATACCAGCAATCGTTTGCTCACAACACACATGGCTTGTTAGCAGTAATCATCTGTGTTGTTATCGGTCTTCGCACACGTTTCCGATTACAGACCTGTTTGCCGCGTATCACACACATCTTGTTAAGTTGAACCATTTCTGTTCGCATGTCTCAATGCAAACAACTCATCCGAGTGAACCGCATGCCGTATATCGCACACACCTTGATCTGGCTGACCGTTTCTTTTGTGTTGCCTAATCACAAACAGTTCATCCGAGTGAACCATAAGCCGTATATCGCACACGCCTTCATCTGGCTGCCCATTTCTTTTGTATTGCCACATCACAAATAGTTAATTGAACTGAACCATATGCCCAGCATCGCACACGCAACTATAATCTGAAGTGTGTTTGATGCATCCTCCATCACAAACATTTTGCACCTTTTTTGATGGGTTTTTTTACACCACCGTTTGCGATTATGGCATCGCACACAGTTTTGTCGAAGGGTCTCTGATTGTAGTGTCACGTTAGCAGCAACCTGCAATAGTGTAGGAGGCACTATGATCGTACTTGAGCATTGGGTGTAGCTAATATGTGAGTGTGTTTCATGAATGGATCAATGATTGAGCATGATGGGCTAGGGATAACTTATTTTAGCCTTGATATTTTGAAAGACATGGTTGCTTGTTGATATGCTTGAGTATTTAAAGTATCATGTCAAAACTAGACTATTGCTTTGAACCATATAAAAGTCCAAATGTCCATGCTATAAAGAAAAGAATATGAGATGACATGTTAGGAAGCATTCCACATCAAAAATTCTGTTTTATCATTTACCTACTCGAGGACGAGCAGGAATTAAGCTTGGGATGCTGATATGTCTCCAACGTATCTATAATTTTTTATTGTTCCATGCTGTTATATTATCATTCTTGGATGATTTATAATCATTTTATGGTCATTTTATATCATTTTTTGGTACTAACCATAGTACCAAGTGCCTGTTGCTGTTTTTTGCATGTTTTTACATCGCAGGAAATCAATACCAAACGGAGTCCAAACGCAGCAAAACTTTTTGTGGGTTTTTTGGACTAGAAGACATCCAGTGGGCTGGAGAAAGCCTGGGGGTGCTCCGAGGGGAGAACAACCCACCAGAGCACGCCTGGAGGCCCAGGTGTGCCTGGTGGGTTGTGCCCACCTCAGGTGCCTCCCGAACCGCCTCTTTGCTCTATAAATACCCCAATATTCTAGAAACCCTAGAGGACTCGACGAAAATCAATTCCAGCCGCCGCAAGTTCCAGGAACACCAAATCCAATCTAGACACCATCCCGGAGGGGTGCATCATGTCCATTGGTGCCTCTTCGATGATGCATGAGTAGTTCTTTGTAGACCTACGGGCCCGTAGTTAGTAGCTAGCACTACCAAAAAATACACTTCCGTGATGATACGTGTTTGTCACAGTAGGTCACGTTTTCTGTCATGCATGTACATCCATGAAAAATTTATGACATAATCAAGATAGTCATACCTGTGTTGTCGTAGAAGTGTTCCATGACATTACCAAAATTATCATCACGGAAGTGTCCACTTCCATGACGATAAATCACGCGTCACAGAAGTGCTTTCGTCAAGGGTGACCGACACGTGGCATCCACCGTAACAGAATGCCTTTAAGCTATCGGGTCCGGTTTTGGATCCGATAACCCGTTAACAGCCCGGACCAATGGGGATTTTCCACGTGTAAAATCATCATTGGCCGGAGGAAACACGTGTTGCCTCGCCGTTGGGATAGATGTCATCCACTCATTGGACAGGAGGCGCCTATGATAGGTCGACACGTGGGACGGCCCAATAGTGGCCCATTCCGGTGAAAAAGGTCAGCCCAGTAAAAATTAGCAGGCCGGCCCATATAAGGCCTACTTGTGTCAGGTCCAGTTAAGCCCACGACCCATACGAGATGTGCCAATACGGCCCGTCAACGGCCCGTTAAAGATTTGACACCATTGCAGCCCATCGTCAATTCGAGCCCGTTAACAGCCCGCTATATATTTGGGCTCAATATCGGCCCGATGAGATTTCGGCCTGTTAACGGCCCATTCAGTGGATGGGCCAATTTTCACGATGTACATCTTTCGGCCTTTTAGCGACCCATTTAAATGTTGGGCTAATTTCTGGCCTGGTGTGTCTTTCAGCCTGTTGACGGCCCATAAATCAGTTGGGCCATTTGTAGTCGGACCTGAGTTTCGGCCTTTTAGCGACCCATTTAAGTGTTGGGCCAATTTCTGGCCCGGTGTGTCTTTCATCCTGGTGACGGCCCATATATCTGTTGGGCCATTTGTAGTCAGACCTGAGTTTTGGCCTTTTAGCGACCCATTTAAGTGTTGGGCCAATTCCCGGCCCTGTGTGCCTTTCAGCCTGTTAACGGACCATTAATGTGTTGGGCCATTTGTAGTCGGACCTGAGTTTTGGCCTTTTAACGGCCCATGCCCTTCATGGTCCAATACCAGCCCGGTTTCTCTTTTGGCCTGCTAAAGGCCCACAACACAGTTGGGCCATTTACAATACGATCTGACTTTCGGCCTCTTAGCGGCCCATGCTCTTCATGGTCCAGTACAAGCCCGCTGTCTCTTTCGGCCTGCTAAAGGCCCACAGTATAGTTGGGCCATATGTAGCCCGAACTTAGTAACGGCCCGTGAAATCAATTGGGCCACCTATTGCCCACTTCGATGTCGGCCTGTTAACGACCCAGGAGTTAAGAGGGCCGACCATTAACTTTCGGCCTGGTAACGACCCATTAACTTAATGGGCCCTCTAAAGTTCGTACATGTCTTTAGGCCAAATTAGATAATTTGAGCCCATTACGACGAGCAATTATGCACAGGACCAAAACCGATCAAGCAAAGGTACGGCATACAGGGAAAAATGTTGCACATCCAGCATATATTACAGGAAATTACATCCACTAGGCAATCAAAGATTGATGCCAGTGCAAATAAATGAACAGAACCTAACGATCTACAACATCACAATCTGCAACCTCAGCACGGATGACGCCCATAAGCATGTGGGAAAGTTCTTGCTGCTTTGCTACACTATCTCTGAAAACATTGATCAGTTGTTGTGTCCCACGACTCTGCACCTCTGATTCCTCCACCATTTCCATCATTCCTTCATCCATTAATTGGTTCACAAACATACATTTTTCCGTTGCATTCGAGGCAGAGGATACTGAACAGATTCAGATGGCGATTTTGGCAGGCTTGTATTATTGATAGTGGAGAGTGTCTCGGCCACTGCATCATAACATCAATTAGGAGGTGAACCAAACAGATTAATCATGAGTTATTGGCATATTACCTGGCCTAGATTTATTGGAAAGAAACAATGGGGTTGCCTTGTTGTTTTCAGAGTTTGTCTTCTTATCTTCAGCAGCCTGCACCAAATTAAGACACTAGCATTGCTATCATTGGCCAAGTCAGATAATAGGAAAGCAACATTGGCACAACGAACATTTGGGCAACTAGCCAACACCAAATTAACACAATATGGCACAACTATCATCAGCCAGGTAAGGTAATACGAAAGCAACATTGACACAATGAATGAAAGGGCAACCAGAGCAGCACTACAATTCAGTAATGTGCATGATATGAGATAGTACACTCATGCAGCTTAGTATGCAAAACTACCAGGCAGTTTTCTTTACAAAAATCAACATTGGCGCCTTTAACATTTTGCTACAACTAATTTTAGATCAGATAAAGGTTGGATTCACGCCGATTAACAAAATACATGCTGATGTAAAAATATAGTGATATACAACAGGTACTTACATCAGCATTGGAGCATAGAGAATTCCCGCAAGATATTTTCCTCGAATACAATCCCAATGAAGGAAGTCTTCTATCATTTAACCTTATTTTCTAAAAGAGAGATGGGTGAGAAACATGTAGAAAATATGATCAGAATGCTATAAAACTTCATGATGCGAGGATACGCACATGCTTCTTAGAATGGAGATGACATTCTTTTGCTGGACTGGAGCGGACTAGTTCTTTGGCCACTGGAATCTGCTTATTATCAGTGGGAGTTGGGTTTCTCTGTGCTGGAGCAGTATCTATGAAAAATGGAGTTGGTTTATTATCTCCTGGCGTTTGGGTCTTTTGCAAAGACCTGGTTTGTAACCCTTCAGATTCCAACATAGCCATCTTCCCCTTGCATGCCTTATATAGAAGAATGGTGCTTCAATTATAAAACATGCTACAACAGAGATGGAATGGGTACTGAAGAATAGAAAGGCATGACATATTGACATGTATTCCCTCCATCCGGAAATAAATGGATGGGTCTAGGCGTATTTCAGTTCTAGATACATCCAGTTTTATCCATTTCCGCGACATGTAATCCGGATGGAGGGAGTATGATGTAAGAGCTAGGGATACGACAGGACAACACAGTAAAAAAAACACTGAAAACCCACTGCAGAACCAAAGTAATCAAACCCACTGATATGAGATAGTACACTCATGCAGCTCAGGATGCAAAACTACCAGGCAGTTTTCCTTACAAAAATCAACATTGTGGCCTTTAATCATACATTTTGCTACAACTAAATTTAGATTAGATAAAGGTTGGATTCACGCCGATTAACAAAATACATGCTGACGTAAAAATATAGTGATATACAACAGGTATTTACATCTGCATTGGAGCACAGAGAATTCCTGCAAGAATCTTTCCTCACAGACGATACCAGTGCAGAAATTCTTCTATCTGTTAAGCTTATTTTCTAAAAGAGAGATGGGTAATAAACATGTAGAAATATGATCAGCATGCTATATAATTTCATGATGCAAGGATACGCACACGCTTCTTTGAATGGAGTTGACATATTTTTGCTGGACTGGAGCGGACTAGTTCTTTGGCCACTGGAATCTGCTTATTATCAGTAGGAGTTGGGTTTCTCTGTGCTGGAGCAGTATCTATAAAAACTGGAGTTGGTTTATTATCTCCTGGCATTTGGATCTTTTGCAAAGACCTGGTTTGTAACCCTTCAGATTCTAACATAGTCGTCTTCCCCTTGCATGCCTTGTATAGAAGAATGGTGCTTCAATTATAAAACATGCTACAGCAGAGAGATGGAATAGGTACTGAAGAATAGAAAGGCATGACATATTGACATGTATTCCCTCCATCCGGAAAAAAATGGATGGATCTAGGCGTATTTCAGTTGTAGATACATCCTTTTTTATCCATTTCGGCAACATGTAATCCGGACGAAGGGAGTATGGTGTAAGAGCTAGGGATACGATAGGAAAACACAGTAAAAAACACTAGTTGAATGTAAAACTGTATGCTAGCGGAATACGTACAGAAAAAACTAAGGCAACATACACGTGTATGATTGGGAAACTAAGATGGCATTGCAACAGAGCACTAAAACAACACTTCAATGTAAAAAAAACATGGTATGGTAGACAGATGAAGTACATACTGATGAATAACAATGCATAAGATATTCAGAAGCATGATGTCCAAATTAAGCAGATGGCATTGCGATAGAGTAGAATGACAGTACTTGGATTTGAAAACATGTTATCATGAATGGAATAGGTACTGAAAAACAGGAAGGCATGACATATTTACATGCATGATCAGCATGCTAAGCACATGGCATTGCAACAGAGTAGATACACTCCAGGGCATTATATGCATGTTGTACCCATATCACGGGCCAAGTTAGAGCAAGGACCTTGTGGGGTGAAGAGGATTCAACATATTTCTGCAAGTGTTCTGAAGAACTGCCTTTACATGTTCCATCATATTGGGTATCATTGACATCAAGTTTATTGGCCTTTACATTGCTCCGTGAGGTTCTGATATATCCGTGTGTGCAATTATATCTGACATGCATGGAAGACAACTAGTAGTTAGATTTATGTAATAAGTGCCTGTAGGAGACGACATAAATAGTAGGACTGGGGTCTCAAAAACTAAAGGGAGAACACAGATGAAAGCTACAGAATATGTATCGTTTGTACTCGAGATTAACTAGATGGAACACAAAAGTATTAAAGAACAACATAGGTAATACTAGAAGTGGTATAATACTATAATCACTAGCCTGTGGGATACCATTGGCTGATGGATGATAACTATGGAACAGCGTTACCTAAAGAACAAGTATCTTAGCTGAACTATGGAACAACGTTAACTCCTGAACAAGACCCGTAAGAGATCAGCATGAATATACAGTGAAATGTGATAATCTATTTTCCATGCTTAGATGAATAACAAAGCCATAAATGTTGCACACAAGTAAGATGAGGGTACAACCTATCTGGCCGCCATCCATAGGAGTGAGCATCATGTGCTGACTTGTCGATGGCCCTGCAGTTGTTGTGGCTGTCCATGTCGGGCACGCGCATTCGATGCAGGGACCTGTTGTGTGACGCATGGATAATTAAGCTGCACTAATCCTCTGGTAATGATGCCATGTCACCATTGTTACTCTCGCTAAACCTCACTTGTTTCAAACACATGTCAAATTCAAAATTCCGAAAACAAGTCAAATTCTTATTTCTTCAAACTGTCAAGTAAAAATGTTCGATGGGTTGAAAATATTCGCTAACTAATTGTCAGGAATGATTCAACATCATTTGAGATATTTAATTTCCCTTGGAAATTAAAACAGTTCCAAATCTGCCTTTTTTTTACTTTTCCATTTGTGAAAAATCCAAATCAATTCAAACTCCTCCCAAACTTTTTGTGGTAGTGCCAAATATTGTAATGTATTTATGTGGCCAAGTTCCACATTTTTACAAAGACCAATTGGCAGCTCAAAATATTGCAAACAAATTCCGTAAAATAAAATTAAAATAAAAGGAAAAGGCCTAACTAATATGTGTTAATGGGCTCTAATGCCATTATGCACTTTAGCCCATCTAACAACATTGGCCTAGCCCATCTGTACTGTCCCCAACCTCCCGCTACAGGAAGGAGGGAGGGCGTGTCAGCCATCCCGCGGCCATGGCGTGTCATGCCATTATGCCGTCCATCCACCGACTCCCCCCCCGCGCATATATAGGCTCTCCTGAAACCCTGGCGCAACCCTAGCCCCCTCCGTTTTCCCCTCGTGTCGCCCTCCTCTCTCTTCGCTCGCAACCGCGCCGCCATCGCCATGCCTCGACTCGTCCACCGTCGACCCTGGCACCTAGGAGCTGGACCATAGGCTCCATCGTCGTCCGCTGCGTCGTACACACCCTCGATTCCTTGGTGTGAGCCCCTACATTGCCGGATTCGTCGTCGTCTTCAACCTTCGGTCACCGGCGCGTTCGCGAGGACTGTCGCCGTTCTGCTGCTCCTAAGCCACCAACGGGCCATCGTGTGCCTCCGCGGTGAGGCTCCCAACCATTCCCCTCTCCTTCCCATGCGGATCCGCCATCGTATTCGTCGCTCTGTTCGAGACCGAAGCCATCGTCTGCCATGGCCACGAGCTCGTCGTGGCCGTGCTTCCCTCCGCGTCTCTGGCCGCCCTAGTTCGCCCCTTCGCGCGTGTGCGTCTGCCCGGGGCACGCCCCCTGCTCCACGTGCTTGCTCCGCAGCCGCCCGCTGCCATCTTACCCGCTCGCCTCTGCTGCTGCGCTGCCGTCGTCGCCTTGCTTGTCGCGCGCCTGCACCTAGCTGCTTGCCGCCGTGCCTCGTCGCTCGTGGCCGGGCCTGACTCCGGCCTCCGCCGCTGCCTAGCGCCG